>NW_021605322.1:121327-192944 GCF_004785775.1 Grammomys surdaster | reverse complement strand
TTATAATATTTGAAAATTCAGTTACATCTTAAACAGATTGTCACACAGAAAATTCCAATAAGAATGGATAATGGGAGCTGGAGAGATGGCTCAGCCGTTAAAGGCTAGGCTCACAACTAAAAATATTAAGAGTTTAATTCACAGCAGCCACGTGGTGGCTCACAACCATTTGTGGTGAGATTTAGCGCCCTCTTCTGGCTTACAGGCATACATACAAAAATTGGTTTACTTTTAATGATTCTTAAAAATCAAGTTAACAGATATTAATTGGCTAAAACCTCATCTTAAACTTACCATAAGAGGATTTAAACCTCTGTTCGATGTTTTTCAAGGGAGATACAAATCCTAATTCCCTTCGACAGTTAACTGATAGGGATAGATAGCTTTGTAAAAGTATAGAATAAGCTGTTGGTCGTTAAAAGATAAATTATATAGACCATATACATTGTTGGCTGTCTACATTATTGCTACTCATGTGCTCACAACAGACCTTGGCCAAAGAAACCATTAATGTGGATTCATCTATCTACAAATAAAGTTTGAACATCTTATTTTGAAACTATTACAGTGTTAATACAAGATTGTAAGATAGAATCCTGAAAATATTTAAGATGAAATGCTAATTCTTTATTCCAAATAAAAATTAAGTTGGTTATTAGAAAATAATGATATTTGACCTATTACTTGGCAAAGTTTTTAGGCAAAATTGATAATCATTATCCATAAGACAAGTTGTTAACAGTTGTTCTCTATACATGCTTTTGTATTTCCTATAAATTTACATACAGCCCATAGAAAAAATATTTACTATATTTACAGATGCCTCATCAATTTATTAGACAGTATATGTAATTATATCACATGTTCATTTTCTTGAATTTTCCCCTGCTTCAACACAAATAAATTATGTGCTGTAGAAACTGTTTGAAATGCTGAAAATTCAACCTTTCAATTGGTACACTCATAGCCAGTATATGGCTCATGGTTTGTAACTACTTAAAATTGTTGCCCCTTTTAGATATTACTAATTCTCAAATTTTACAGTTAATTATAAAGATACAGCTTAATTTAAGAAACATGTACTGTTTCTTTATAAGACATTTAAGGGTTCATTAGATTGCCTAGAACCCAGGACAATGCCAGAACAGATTTGTATACCAGTCAAATTATAGACCATATAGAAACAATTGGCCATACAATCTTATTCTTTATATCATCAAAATAATAATAGCTTGAGACTATAATTTAATATTTCTAGAAAGTGTACAAGTAAAATAACAAAACTTCTTCTCAGTGTCCTCAATTTTCATAATGGTGTTAAGCCTTAAAGACTTACACATGATTAATCATGACAAATGGATGTTACTCATGTCCCATCTTTTGGGAGACTTCAATATTTACATGTTTCCATTGACACCTGTTCTGGAATCATTTTTGCCTCCCCGTTATCGGGAGAAAAGGCAGCACACGTTATCCAGCATTGCCTTGAGGCCTAGAATGCCTGGGGAAAGCCTAAAATTCTCAACTTATACTTCTCAGAAGTTTGGACAATTCTGTCGCCAAATGGAGGTGACTCACCTGACAGGTCTACCGTACAATCCTCAAGGACAAGACATTATAGAACGAGATCATCGTACTCTTAAATCTTATTTTTTAAAACAAAAAGGGGGAGTCGAGGAGGCTCTACCCTCAGTGCCACGAGTCACTGTTTCTATAGCACTCTTTGCTTTCAATTTTTTAATTTTGGACAGTCAGGGCCATTCGGCTGCTGACCATCATTGCTTAGAGCCTGATAGGCCAAAGGAGATGGTCAAGTGAAAGGACATCTTGACCGGACAATGAAAGGCCCGGATCCTATTTTAATAGGATTCAGGGGAGCGGTCTGTGTTTTCCCACAGGAGGAAGACAATCCATTCTGGCTACCAGAGCGACTGACGCGAAGACTCGTGACAACTGAAGATGACACTCCGAAGAATTCATCTGCAGATGTTTCCAGTCCTAATTTGGATTCTCCAGAATTGGGTTCCTAGTATATGGGGAGAACAACGATGGGCTATATTATCTGCTTTTCCTAAACCTATACCTGTTAGACATGATGCCATGGTGTTTCCAAGATTTCTTACAACTAATAGAACCATGGGGCTGCCTTATCTTCCTTATGATAAAACGCAGGCCCCCCTGGGAGAAAATCGTTCCTTGCCTGAACGGGGTTCTCTCTGTTTTCAGATTACTGAGACAGGAAACTGTATAACTCTCTCGAAGAGAACCTTGGGGTGGTTTTATGAAAAGAGAGACTGGGTTAAACTAACAACTAAAATGAATGATAATGAAAAAAGACAATAGTTATGTCAAAGAGTTCTCACAGTCCTTTTTACAACCAGCCATTTGGACAGATGGAACATTTTTATCACCCAAACTTATTGATGGAGAGCGTCCTCGTCAACCTAAGGTCTCTCCTTTTTGTAGTCTAGAAGATGAGGGAGCTGTTCTGCCTTGGTCTGATTGTCAATCCAGAGTAACACGATGGGCAGATACCAATGAAACTTTTTCCTTTTCACCCAATATGTTGGGAGATCCTGGAGCTGGCGCAGTAATGAGAAAGGGTCCTTTTCTACAGAGTGTTAGTATGAATCCTTTTCACAAATGGCTACTCTGTGGAGTTAATGGCAGTTGTACCGACCTCAATTCACTAGCCTTTCTCCAGGGTGGAGCGACAGGAAGAACATCCTTTACAGGAGTTATTAATGGAACTATGGTGAAACAAAGTTCAGATCCGGTCCCTCAGTTGACAAATCCTATTCAGTTAATTACTGGAGTTAACAGGATCATTGTAAATCAAACAGTATTTTCACCTACACCAGTGTGTGTTTTTCCACCTTTCTTGTTTATTCTTTCAAACTCCTCATTTGAAAAATGCACTAATGATTCATGCATGATGTCTCAGTGTTGGGCTGTTGGACAAGCTAAACATGCCATGGTTGCCAGAGTGCCACGATGGGTTCCTGTTCCTGTTGAAACACCCTCTACTCTATCATTATTCAGACAAAAAAGAGACTTTGGCATAACTGCAGCCATAATAACAGCGATATCAGTCACTGACATTGCAGCTACAGCTGCTGGAATTGCTATGTCAACCAAAGTCCAAACAGCAACAGCCTTAAATCAGCTGTCCGCTACAGTGACAGAGGCAGCCAACTTCCATACTTCTGCTAATGCTGAATTAAAAGGCGGATTGATGATTGTTAATCAGCGCCTAGACTTGGTAGAAGAAAGAATAGATATCCTTTTTCAATTGGCACAATTGGGATGTGAAAGAAGTCTGGGAGCAATCTGTATTACTAGTGTTCAATATGAAAATTTTACTCGAGCAGCTAATTTGTCTAGACAATTGTCTCATTACCTAACAGGAGAATGGTCAGAAGGATTTGATGAACTTCTCGAAAAGTTGCGAGCAGCGGTGGCAGCCATCAACTCAACGCGTGTTGACGTTTCGCTGACTGAAGGACTCTCCACCTGGATCTCTTCAGCCTTCCCTTTCTTTGAGGAGTGGGTGGGAGTAGGCCTGTTTGGTACAACCCTGTGTTGTGGATTAGTGTTCATACTCTGGTTGGTTTGCAAGCTCAGAGCTCAACAGAAATGTGACAAAGTCATGATTACCCAAGCACTTGCAGCCTTAGAACAAGGTTCATCTCCTGAAATCTGGTTATCTATGCTAAAGAAATAGCCAACAAATAGATCCTCAGCTACTGCACCCCAAGGGTTCAGCCCATTGCATTGGGTCAGTGAGGAGTTTTAGTCTGACTGGTCCTTGTCTGTGTAGCTCTGGTACAGGAATTTTGAGACAAACAGCCCTTGCACCCCTAGGAGGTGACTCCATTGCACAGGGATGGGTGTTTGCATCTCTCTCGGTTTCCCCTAGCCTTTGCACCCAGAGGACTCGTTTCCATTGCACCTGGTAAGGTGGGAGAGACTGTATCAAACTATTAGTCCTTGATCGCTTATTCCCCCATAATGGAATTTGCTTGATCGGGCTTGAGTTTGAGTTATGATTGGTACCGTGCCAGACAGACCAAGGACAGCTCTATCTTTTGTCTCCAGGCCAGCTGCCATTGGTCCCAACGACGGGAATAGGTTGATGCCATATGCCAGAGATACACCATGTGGTGTGAGTTTACCCCATGACGGGCATTACGAGTGGCCACAACCTGGGTGCACATTCTTGCTGGCAAGAATGCCAGGTGTGGGTGCAACCCTCATAGCCTAAGACAGGGAGCTCACCATTTTTTGATGCTGGCTATGGGAAAACGTCAACTAGCCTAAGACACGGGAAATGGCCAGTGCCTGTGATTCTCATTTAAAACAAAAAGAGGGAGATGTAGAGAGCCGTGGAAAGCAGAGACATCTCTGGGAATCCGATGCTCTCACAAGTTCTGTAATTTACTGTCTTTGTGTGAGGGGAAAGCGCGCGAAGTCACAAGCCCTTCCCAGGGCATATAGGATTTTATGGGCAATTAACCAACCAGATATGTACACATCACTCCAGGGGGTATTTAACCAGGACCTTCCCGGGGCTCGGGGCCTTTTCCGCCAGCCGGTTCCCACCAGCCAGCTTTTTCCCAGCGGGTCTTTCCTTTATAACATCGTAATAAAGATCTGCTGAAGAACGTTGGTGTCTGTGTTATCTCGCGGGCAAGAACATGCCACCCACAATCAAATGGTATAAACAAATTTCTTAAGATAGAGAAGGGTCAGTTGAAGTATTAGTTGGAGATAAAAGTTCCTCATGACAGTGAAGTAACAGTAACAGGAAATGGGACAACACCTTTCTCCTTTTGTCCTTTTTTTCAGAGTGAACCCAAGCTACAGAATGTGTCCTCTGATATCTATTTTAAACTTTATTTTACTTTCATTTATTACAGTTTCCCCTTCTTCTACTCCTAGGAGAGTCTTCCTACTTGAGCTAACCCAATTGAGGAATTCCCTTATAGGCTTGCCCTTAGGATAATAGTCTATAAAATTTATCAGAGATATGCCCATAGAAGCCTTCTTGTCGATTCAAGATTCTGTCAAGTTAACAGTCAACATCAATTATTGTAGAATGTACAGATATTTTTAGTAATTTGAGGAATTATCCAGTCATAATTTTTTTCTAAAAAGGTGATTTGCATCACAAAGTAGAAGATTTATATTTATTCATGTAGTTTGAAGTCAGAGTTTGCTCATTACCCCAAGTTGTCATTGTTGTTTTGGTCTGTGTCTCAAATTAAAGAAATCACAGGTTGGAAGTTAGCTTGGTTCAACTGAGCTAATCAACTGAGCCATGACACCATAAGTTGGACCACTTAAAGCATGCATAACTGTATCTGTAACCATGCATATTAGTTACATTCTCTCATCACTGTGAAAAGGGAAGCTGAAGAAAGCAACTTAAAGAAGGAACAACTGTATATAACTCAGCATTTTGGAAGAAAAATATACTCTCTCTCATTTGTTAGCATCTAGGAAGGAAGAGGAGAGGTTTGAGAAGGATGCAGAAATGGACCATCTGTAATACAAAGGCTTAAATAAGAATTAATGCAAAAGACAGCACAGTGGATGTCTGAAGAGAGGTGGAAAAAGATGGGGGAGAAAGAGAGAGAGAGAGAGAGAGAGAGAGAGAGAGAGAGAGAGAGAGAGAGAGCAAGGGAGGGAAAGAAAGAGAGGGAGAGAGGGAGGGAGAGAGAGAGAGAGAGAGAGAGAGAGAGAGAGAGAGAGAGAATGCTCAATTTCCATAGGCATAACTATGTACCATTACATGTTTCTTAGGAAAAGGGATGTCCTCAGGACAAGACTGTAGAAAAGGTTAATATGTGATATAAGCTACATGGCTGCTATCTCTCATTCCCTGTAGAGAGTCAGAGAGAAAGAATTGGGCTCTTTGTGCACAGTTTGCCAGTTCTACCTCACAGCATCCAGTAGGGAGAGAGATTTCAGAAACATGTGGCATCTATGAGGCCCAATCCTATACTGATGTATCTAAGGCTGTCTTAGAATGGAAGGGCTGTGTGCATCACATCCTTCCACACATCAACACACTAACTCTGATGTCCTTCTTCCCACTGGTGTAGCACTATAAACTGGTCTTGCCTCCTTCAAACACAGATGACATTTGATACTGATCACAAGAGAGCAGGTCTTAACTTACCTTGAGATTGTGTGCTGTTGCACACCATAAGCTTTAATGTTGTAAATTTTTCTCTATGAAGGAATTTTCCTTCACATCCTCACATAAAATTTCATCTCTATTTGCAATCTGACTGATAAGGTCTCAACTGCATTTCACAAGATCAGCTTTCCATCACAAATCCTGGGACTGCTGATGTTCTTCATCCCTGGTAAGTGAAAGGAGAAGTGAGAATGGGTGAGTGTGCTATATTTCATCACCTATTCCTTTAAATGGGTGGTCTCTGTACATGTGAAATATTCAGGGTAGTTTCATCAGAATGAGAATGTCAAGAATCCATATTTAAGGTGAAGGCAATTCCAGAAGGATTTAGAACGTGGCATTCTGGAATGTAGTATGGCACTGAGAGATGGTGATGACTATCATGGAAGAGATTAAAAGCTATATATTACTTTGTAACTATTTTTTTTTATATTACGTATTCTCATAAGTGTAACTAACAGTAAAATAGAAAGAAGAATATCGCACCTGCCTGGTACTTTTGGCTGGGGCAGACACAGTTGGTCTGCTCCTGTGGAGATACTGAATCCAGAGCCATCCTACAGGAGCCACTGTACTCAGAGCAGCCAGTAAGAATTCCATCTCATTCCCTATGCCCCAGTGTTACATCTGGGAGCCAGAGACAGTCAGGACCCACCAGCTATTCAAACCCTGCCCCTCCATATTTCCACTTCCCTTCCACCACTGCATGGTCCTTTTGGCTGTGGTAGACACAGAGTTGGTCTGCTCCTGTGGAGATACTGAATCCTGAGTCATCCTCGAGGAGCCACTGCACTCAGAGTAGCTGGTAAGAATTCTATTTCACTCCCTACACTTCAGAGTTACATCTGGGATCCAGGGATGGTTTGACCCACCAGCTAAACAAACCTGTCCCTCCGGAATTCCACTTCCCTTCAGCCCCTGCCTGCTCCTTTTAGCTGGGGCAGACACAGAGTTGGTCTGCTCCTGTGGAGCTACTAAATCCTGAGCCATCCTAGAGGAGCCACTGCATCCAGAGCAGAAGGATTTCCAGATCCCAGGTGGCCTGAGTTCCAGGAGTTCATCCACCAAGGAGATTACGATCATAAGACTACAGAAACATCGGAACACTGAGGAGCTCTGACACAAGCAAGATAACTGGAAATACAGACTCCAGTCTTACCCAGTGAGGGCAGGCAACAATAGAGTTAACCAGATGGTGAATGGCAAGCACAAGAATATAAGCAACAGAAACCAAAGTTACTTGGCATCATCAGTACCCAGTTCTCCCAATATAGCAAGCCCTGGACACCCCATCACACTGGAAAAGCAGGATTCAGAATTAAAATCACCTCTCATGATGATGATAGAGGGTTATAAGAAGGACATAAGTAACTACCTTAAAGAAATACAGGAGAGTACAAGTAAACAGGTAGAAGCGCTTAAAGAACAATCACAGAAATCCCTTAAAGAACTGCAAGAAAACACAAAGAAGGAATTAAACAAAAACATTCAGGATCTGAAAACAGAAATAGAAACAATAAAGAAATCTCAAAGGGAGACAACCATGGAGATAGAAAACCTAGGAAAGAGATCAGGAGTCATAGAAGCAAGCATCACCAACAGAATACAAGAGATAGAAGAGAGAATCTCAAGTGCAAAAGATACCATGGAATATAATGACACACTTGTCAAAGAAAATGCAAAATGCAAAAAACTCCTAACTCAAAACATCCAGGAAATCCAGGACACAATGAGGAGACCAAACCTAAGGATAATAAGTATAGATGAGAATGAAGATTCCAACTTAAAGGGCCAGTAAATATCCTCAACAAAATTATTGAGAAAACTTCCCTAAACTAAAGAACAAGATGCCCATAAACATACAAGAAACCTACAGAACACCAAATAGAGTAGACCAGAAAAGAAGTATCTCCCGTCACATAATAATCAAAACATCAAATGCACAAAACAAAGAAAAAATACTAAAAGCAGTAAGAGAAAAAGTCAGGTAACATATAAAGGCAGACCTATAAGAATTATACCAGACTTCTCACCAGAGACTATAAAAGCCAGAAGAGCCTGGACTGACATCATACAGACCCTAAGAGAACACAATTGCCAGCCCAGATTACTATACCCAGCAAAACTCTCAACCACTATAGATGGTGAAACCAAGATATTCCATGACAAAACCAAATTTGCACAATATCTTCCCACAACCCAGCACTTCAAAGGATAATTGATGGAAAACGCCAACACAAGGAGGGAAACTACAACCTAGAAAAAGCAAGGAAGTAATCTTTCAACAACCCCAAAAGAAGATAGTTATACAAACATAATTCAACCTCTAATAACAAAAATAACAGGAAGCCACAATCATTTTTCCTTAATATCTCTTAACATCAATGGACTCAATTCCTCAATAAAAAGACACAGACTATCAGACTGGATACAAAAATAGGACCCAGAATTTTGCTACATTTAAGAAACACACCTCAGTGACAAAGACAGACACTAACTCAGAATAAAAGGGTGGAAAACAATTTTTCAAGCCAATGGTCCCAAGAAACAAGCTGGAGTAGCCATTCTAATATCAAATAAAATCGACTTTCATCCAAAATTAATAAAAAAAAGATAAGGAAAGACAATTCATACTCATCAAAGGAAAAATCTACCAAGGTGAACTCTCAATTCTGAACATCTATGCTCCAAATGCAAGGGCACCTACATACATAAAAGAAACATTACTAAAGCTCAAAACATACATTACACCTCACACAATAATAGTGGGGGATTTCAACATGCCACTCTCAGGAATGGACAGATCATGGAAACAGAAATTAAATGGAGACACTTTGAAATTAACAGAAGTTATGATCCAAATGGACTCAACAGATATCTATAGAACATTTCATCCTAAAACAAAAGAATATATCTTTTTCTCAGCACCTCAAGGTACCTTCTCCAAAATAGACCATATAATTGGTCACAAAGCTGGCCTCTTCAGATACAAAAAGATTGAAATAATCCGTTGCATCTTATCAGATCACCACAGACTAAGACCAGTCTTTAATAATGACAAAACCAATGGAAAACCCACATGCACATGGAAACTGAACAACTCTCTACTCAATGATGACTTGGTCAAGGAAGAAATAAAGAAAGAAATTTAAGACATTTTAGAATTCAATGAAAATGAGGATACATCATACCAAAACTTGTGGGACTCCATGAAGGCAGTGCTAAGAGGAAAACTCATAGCTCTAAGTGCCTACAAAAAGAAATTGGAGAGAGCACACACTAACAACTTGACTGCACAACTAGAAGCTCTAGAACAAAAAGAAACAAATACATGTAAGAGGAGTAGAAGGCAGGAAATAATCAAACTCAGGGCTGAAATCAACCAAATAGAAACAGAAAGAACAATACAAAGTATCAACAAAACCGGGAGCTGGTTCTTTGAGAAAACAAACAAGATAGATAAACCCTTAGCCAGATTAAGCAGAGGGCACAGAGACAGTATCCAAATTAATAAAATCAGAACTGAAAAGGCAGACATAACAACAGAAACTGAAGAAATTCAAAAAATCATCAGATCCTACTACAAAGGCCTATACTCAACAAAACTGGAAAAATCTGGATGAAATGGACAACTTCCTAGACAGGTACCAGGTACCAAAGTTAAATCAGGAGCAGATAAACCATCTAAACAGTAATACAACACCTAAGGGAATAGCAGCCATCATTAAAAGTCTCCCCACCAAAAAAAAAAAAAAAAAAAAAAAAAAAAAAAAAAAAAAAAAAAACTACCACCCAAACAGACAAAAAAATCAGGACCACATGGTTTTAGTACAAAATTCTATCAGACCTTCAAGGAAAACCTAACACCAATTTCTTCAATTTCTTCAAACTATTCCACAAAATAGAAACGGAAGGAACACTATCCAATTCGTTCTATGAAGCCTCAATTACACTCATAACCAAACCTCACAAAGACCCAACAAAGAGAACTTCAGACCAATCTCCCTTATGAACATCGATGCAAAAATACCCGATAAAATTCTAGCAAACCAAATCCAAGAACACATCAAAATAATCATCTATCATGATCAAGTAGGTTTTATCCCAGGAATGCAGGGATGGTTCAATATTTGGAAATCCATCAATGTAATCCACTATATAAACAAACTCAAAGAAAAAAAAGACACATGATCATCTCACTAGATGCTGAGAAAGCATTTGACAAAATTCAGCACCCCTTTATGATAAAAGTCTTGGAAAGATCAGGAATTCAAGGCCCCTACCTAAACATAGTAAAAGCTATTTACAGCAAACCAGTAGCCAACATCAAACTAAATGGAGAGAAACTTGAAGCAAGCCCACTAAGATCAGGGACTAGACAAAGCTGCCCACTCTCCTCCTACCTATTCAATATAGTACTGGAAGTCCTATCCAGAGCAATTAGACAACAAAAAGAAGTCAAAGGGATACAAACAGGAAAGGAAGCAGTCAAAATATCACTATTTGCAGATGATATGATAGTATACTTAAGTGACCCCAAAACTTACACCAGAGAACTCTTAAACCTCATAAATAACTTCAGTAAAGTGGCTGGTTATAAAATCAACTCAAACAAATCAGTAGCCTTTCTCTACATGAAAGATAAACAGACTGAAAAAGAAATTAGGGAAATGACACCCTTCACAATAGTTCCAAATAATATAAAATACCTCGGTGTGAATCTAACCAAGCAAGTGAAAGACCTGTATGACAAGAACTTCAGGGGCCTGAAGAAAGAAATCAAAGAAGATCTCAGAAGATGGAAAGATCTCCCATGCTCATGGATTGGCAGGATTAATATAATAAAAATGGCCATCTTGCCAAAAGCAATCTACAGGTTCAATGCAATTTGCATTAAAATCCCAACTCGATTCTTCACAGAGTTAGAAAAGGAAATTCTCAAATTCATTTGGAATAACAAAAAACCCAGGATAGTGAAAACTATTCTCAACAATAAAAGAACTTCGGGAGGAATCACCATTCCTGACCTCAAGCTGTACTACAGAGCAATAGTGATAAAAACTACATGGTACTGAGAAAGGAAGGAAGATCAATGGAATAGAATTGAGGGCCCAGAAATGAACCCACACACCTATGGTCACTTGATCTTTGACAAAGGAGCTACAACTGTCCAGTGGAAAAAGGACAGCATTTTCAACAAATGGTGCTTGTTCAACTGGAGGAGAACATGTAGAAGAATGAAAATTGATCCATTCTTATCTCCGTGTACAAAGGTCAAGTCTAAGTGTTTAAAGGACCTCCACATAAAACCAGATACACTGAAACTAATAGATGAGAAGGTGGGGAAGAACCTTGAATACTTGGGCACAAGGGAAAAGTTCCTGAACAGAACACCAATGGCATATGCTCTAAGATCAAGAATTGACATATGAGACTTCATAAAATTGCAAGTTTCTGTAAGGCAAAGGACACTGTCAATAGGACAAAATGACAACCAACAAATTGGGAAAAGATCTTTACCAATCCTATATCTGATAGAGGGCTAATATTCAATATATACAAAGAACTCAAGAAATTAGACTCCAGACAACCAAATATCCCTATTAAAAATGGGGTATAGAGTTTTACAAAGAATTTTCAACTGAGGAAACTCGAATGGCCGAGAAGCACCTAAGGAAATGTTCAGTATCCTTAGTCATTAGGGAAATGCAAGTCAAAACAACCCTGAGATTCTATCTCACACCAGTCAGAATGGCTAAGATTAAAAACTCAGGTAATAGTAGATGCTGGCGAGGATGTGGAGAAAGAGGAACACTTCTCCATTGTTGGTGAGACTGCAAGATGGTGCAACCACTTTGGAAATCAGTGTGGAGGTTCCTCAGAAAATTGGACATAGCATTACCTGAGGATCCAGCTATACCACTCCTAGGCTTATACCCAGAAAATGCTTGAACATATAATAAGGATATATGCTCAACTATGTTCGTAGCAGCCTTATTTATAATAGCCAGACCTGGAAAGAACACAGATGTCCTTCAACTGAGGAATGGATTCAAAAAATGTGGTACATTTTCACAGCTATTAAAAACAATGAATTCGGGATATCCCTAGGTAAATGGATTGAACTAGAAATTATCATCCTGAGTGAGGTAATCCAATCACAAAAGAACACACATGGTATTCACTCACTGATTATTGGATATTAGCCCAGAACCTTGAAATACCCAAGATTCAACTCACAGACCACATGAAGCTCATGAAGAAGGAAGACCAAGTGGGGGTGATTTAGTCCTTCTTAGAAGGAGCAACAAAATACTCAAGGGAGCAAATATGGAGACAAAGTAAGGGACAGAAACAGAAGGAGGGGCCATCTGAAGGCCATTCTACCTGAGTATCCATCTCATGTGCAGTCACCAAAGGTAGATGCTGATGTGGAAGACAGGAAGTGCATGCTGATAAGATCCTGATATACATGTCTCCTCAGAGGTCTGCAAGAGTCTGACATACTCAGAGGCAGATGCTCACAACTAGCCATTGAACTGATCATGGGGTTCCCAATGGAGGAGTTAGGGTAAAGACCATTGACACTGAAAGGGCTTGTGGCTCCATGAGGAGAGCAACAATACCAACCAACAACAGCTCCCAGGGTCTAAACCACCAGCCTGGGAGCACTTAGGGAGGGATCCATTGCTTCAGCTGTATATGTAAGAGCTGAGGGCCCTGATGGGCATAGGTGGGAGAAGAGATCCTTGGACCCACGAAGGCTGGACACCCCAGGGGATGGGAGTTTCAGTGTGGGGAGGTGGGAGTGGGGGGTAGGTAGGGGTACATCTGCAGAGAAGCAGGGGGAGGGGTGAGGGGATAGGGGGTTCCTGGGTGGGTGGGAGATGGGGTAAGGGGACAACATATGAAATGTAAATAAAACATCCAATACAAATAAAATAGCAAAAAAAGAAAGATGACTATAATGAAAAAAATCATTAAAATATCTTGATGTGTTTATATCTAAACTCATAGTTTTTTTGGTTTTTATAATTTTAGGATTCAGTAAGGAATATTGTACTAACCCAGATTTCTTAATTTGAGGCTATCATACTTGCAGCATCAGCCTTCACCTCCTGTAGCGTTGGTCAAAGCCTGCTATATAGTATTGGAAATACCTATTTGAGTTGGAACCTACCAAGATAGGTATATCTCCACCACTCTTAATACACAAGGTGTCCAGTCAATTTCCTGGGGTCTAAGAAAGGAATAGTGGGAGTATGACACAGCAGAGTTCACACTCAAAATCAACAAGTGAAAGCTTGAGGATTTGTCAATTTATTACTTTCAAGGTACATACCTAACTTCTATGGTGGTACACTTCTAAATGACAACATTTGGAATTAGGTAGGCCGGTTGCCCTCAGGTATTTCTATAGAGAGCATCCAGCATGTCCTATAATCTCCTATAAAAAGTGAAAGTTGACTCACACAGGAGGATAGGGCAAACAAAGCTACTATATTTTACAAATTGCCTTCCCTTTCTGTCAATGACTACACTGTTTATATGACATACAGCAGCAACAAAGGTGCGATGAGCATGAAAGAAAAAATAGTGGACATGCCACACTTCTTAACTGTCCCCAACAGTACCCTTGCACAGATTAAACTTATCCATGAATATAGCCAAGTGAATGAAGCTGTTATGACTCATGAAACATAAAACAAATATTTTAAATATTTTACAAGGTGTACGTGTGTGTGTGTGTGTGTGTGTGTATGTTTATGTGTGTGTGTGTGTGTGTGTGTGTGTGTGTGTGATAACATGCACGTGGTGGTCAAAAGATAAATGTTTGTTGTGTCCTTCCTTCAGATGAATTCTAGGGGTCGGGTTGTCATACTTGATGATAGATGAATTTACTCAATAAATTTTCTTGCCGGCTGTCAAACACATATATTAAGGTCATATTATTTTAAAACTATTAGTGATATTTTATTGTTTTATTTGTGGTCAAGTAGTCTGAACAGGATTTTTATACATTCATGAGGAAAACTTTCTGAATAAACTTCTTCTTGAGGCAGAAAGATTGTAAGAACAAGACATGGTGGGGTAACTACAAAAACATAACTTTATCCAGACACAACAGTCTGATTCACATATCAACTCACAAGATTTTGAGAACACACAGAAACCTACACAAATTCAAACCAGACAAAATACTATCAGGAAACAAGAGAAATGGACACAACGTCCCTCCCCTACCTATGAAATTACTTACAACTGGTATCTTCTGCCAAAGAAGAAACTAGTTTCTTCTAATGAAGTTTCATAATTGCATATTGGAAGATTATTGTGCATTCCAAAAGAAGTTGTCAATTAATTCTAAAACTTTCCTATTTTACTTTCCTTGTTTTCTTTCTTTTTTAATAAATAAATAAATAAATAAATAAATAAATAAATAAATAAATATTTCAAGCTCTGTCCCACCTGATCTGCCCCTCACAGAGTCCCTCCTTTGATCCTCCCTCCACACTTCCTTTGAAAGAGTGAGGATCCCCTGAGTACCCCAACCCCAGCATGGCACATCAAGTCTCTGCAGGGTTAGACACATTCTTTCTGAGACTGGAATAAGCAGTCTTGTATGTTCTTTAGTTGGTGTCTCAGTCTATAAGAGGTCACAGGTTAGTTGACTCTGTTGGTCTTACTGTGGAGTTCATATTCCCTCCAGGGTCTGCAATCCTTTCACCAACTTATTCCATAAGAGCCCTCGCCCTCTGTCCAGGGTTTGGCTGCGGGTATCTGTATCTGTTTCTGTAGTTGCTGGTAGAGCCTCTCAGAGGATAATTATATAAAAAAGTAGCACCATTAATAGTGTCAGACATTGGTGCTTGCCCATGGGGTGAGTCTTGATTTGGGCTGAGTATTAAATGGCCATTCCTTCAGTCTCTGTTCCATCTTTGTTTATGAATTTCTGTTATACCAGACAAATTTTGTGTTGAAAGTTTTGTGTGTGGGTTGATGCCCTTATCACTCCACTGGAGTCCTGCCTGGCTAAAGGAGGTGGACTCCTCTGGTTCTATATCCTCACTGTTAGGCATCTTAACTAAAGTCACCTGCATTGACTCCTATAAGCCACTACCATCCTGAGACTTCTTATAGAACAGACCCCCAGGTGCAGTATTCCATTCACTCTTCTGACACTCTGACCCTCTCTTCTGTCTCTCCTAAGATCTGATCCTGACTCCTCTTCATCCTCCTGATCCCTTATACCATCCATTTACCTTTCTCTCTCATAAGCTTGTATGTAGATAGGTATCTTTTTCTTTTTTCTTTAGGTTGGGAAACTTTTCTTCTATGATTTTGTTTAAAATATTTTTCTGGGACTTAGAGATGAGACTCTTCACCTTCTTCTCTATTATTTTTAGGTTAGATCTTTCCATAGTATCCTAGTTTTCCTGGATGTTTTGTGTCAGAAAAAATTGAGACTGAACAGTTTCTTTGACTAATTTATCATTTTCTTCTATTGTATCTTCTAAGTCTGAGATTCTCTCTTCTGCCTCCTGTGTTCTGTTGCTGATGTTTGCATCTATTGTCCTGTTCTCATTCCTAGTTTTTTTTCCTCCAGGATTTCCTCAGTTTGTGCTTCCATTATGCTTCTATTTTTACTTTTAGGCATTGCACAGTTTTATCTTTTTCTTCACCTACTTAAATGCACTTCTATTTAAATCTTTACCTATTTGATTGTATTTTCCTGTATTTCTTTATTAATTTCCTCTTTAAGACCCTACAATATGCTTATAAGATTGGGTTTAAGGTCATTTACTTGTGTTTTTGTTGTGTTAAGATATCAAGGGCTTGAAATATTAGGGTACTATGAATGTGTCATATTGCCCTGGATTTTTTTGATTTTTTTCAAGGGCCTTTAGCTATCTGAATGTCCCTGGATGTTCCTGTTGTGGTTGGTATTGGAAAGGGGTTAACTTCTATGGCCCTAGTGTCGCAGTCCTCTGATAAATATCCTTGGGCTGTATGGTTCCATATCAGCATGTCTGTATGGTTCAAGATTCACAGGTCTGTATGGTTCAGGATCCATAGGTCTGTGTTGCTATGAGTCTGTAGGTACAATGAAGGTGAATGTGGAGGTTGTGTGGTAATAGATGTCCCCCTGGGATGAAGGCTGCTCTGGGAAGCATTGCCTGGCCCAGAAGACTCAGTGAGCAGGGAGGAAGTGTTGGGGAAGGAAAGCTAAGCTGGATGGTTCAGTTTTAATTATGAAATGACAACCTCATCCAAGATAATCGTTCTAGCGATGGCTGCAACTTCAAATTTAAAATTTACTTTTTATGTTTTTCATTGTCCAGTGAGGCATGACGAACACATATTCACTGTTTGAAATCTAGTGGGAAGTGCATAGTGTGTATGAATATGAAATATGTATTTTTCAATCTACATTCTGGCTTTTCCAATCATATGATGGTTTATTGTCCATGTGTTCCAGTGTTTGGGCCTCAAAGAGACAGCATTGATGAACAGACACACAAAAACATATATACAAACAAACAAACATATACACACAGAGAGATAGATAGAGATAGAGAGACAGAGAAAGACAGAGATAGAGCGAATGGTTCCTTCTTCTGCATTGTTCATTTCTTGTTAATGTCGTCTTTCCTCAGTGAAAAAGAACACAAATTGAGAATCCTAGAGCATGATTTGTTTGTTGTATTCCCCATGCAATGCAATGCAACTAGGTTGGAGGCAGAGAATAGCTGTAAGAGGGGGGAATTAACTATCTAAATCTATGATTTTAGTACTACATAGGGTCAAATGTAATGTGATATTCTAGGAAATGACATAGCATGTCTTTTTATATATGTTAGACTAAAAATAGATAAATGGGCTCCAGTAAGAAAGGTTCTAGAAGGGTTTAAGACTCTCATAGTAGACTTATTTCCAACACTGTGATAGAAATAGTAACTGAAGCAGTAAAGCAAGAAATAAAATCAAAGAGATACAGATAGGGAGAGAAGAAACCAAATTGCACTTAAATTTGTATCAGAAATAATAATATACATTAGAGATCTCTAAAATTCTACCAGAAACCTTCTAGAAATGATCAACAAATTAATTAATGTGGCAGGATACAGAATCAGCCTGCACAAATCAATACCTACTCTATACATCAAGAACAAATAAATACAGAAGGTGAGAGCAGATACATGCACAGATACCTTGTACTCAGATATGACTCTTAGCAGCAGCCAGGACTAAAGACTAGAATGGTCTCAGGTAGCAATGCAGGCCACTCACATTAGGAAAGTCCTTGGATGCAGTATAGCCCAAAGACACTAACATAAAATCAGACCATGGAACAGGCCACAAACATCCACATATTGTCAATAGATAACACAGTCCTTAGACATCAACCTGGACTTCAGCCACGTCAGGGCCACTGAACCACGCATAGCCCTCAGAAGCAACATAGTACCTAGTCATTCTTTGAAGATGTCCAATTTAGAAAGTAGACAGGTTTTTATCTCAGGTCTCCATTATTGACCAGACCTAGGACTTATCTTACATCCAGGCAGCTTTTCAGGGGATGTGTCTATATATGCTTAAGATCCATGGTACTGGACAACAACTCATCAAACTTAGTGCACAATGACATACTTCACCATTGATTCCATCCCTTCCTCTTGCCCATTACAGAACCAGTTCCACTTCTCTGAAGCATGGGCACCACTATCCTCCTCAGTCACTCACATTTCTCATTTCTTCCATGCAGTGGTACTTAATGGGACAGGCTATCTGTGCTTATAAGAGAAGCAATTATTTTCTAATCAGGTAAATCCTATTATCACATTGTTAATTATGTTATTCATAATTTTCTACTGTCAAGTGCCAGATGTGACATCCAAGTGATTCAATATCCATCCTCCTTGTTGGCATCTCTAGAAGACAGCCTGGCAAGTCAGAGCATTAACAATGAACTAAACTGGTACCAGCACAAATCTGGACAAGTGCTTATGCTTTTGCTCTACTATGCCACCAGTTTGCAGTCTGGTGTCCAATCAAGGATCAGTGGCCAATATTCTGGGAGAACTTTTATTATAATTGTCAGCAGCCTAACCTGAAGTTGATGACACTTTTGACTACAGCATTATGGCAGACTTCACAAAGTGATATGTCATGTTACAAACTACTCAGGGAAGTAGAAGTTGGTGGCTGTTTTGCCTCAGCTGCTCCTCTTTCTTCATCTATGTCCTCAGATTGCTTAAATGTCAAGAAGTGGTCCTCTTACACCATTCAGTGTGCATAGGCTAGGTATGTGTGCTTACTAACCATGTGGTCTTTCAACAGATCTGGGAAGTCCAAGAGAAATGGATGCTGACATTTTAAACTGTATGAAGCACATAACAGGAGATGCTCAGTCTTCATCTCATATGGTTTCCAGCAGGTACTCAGCATGAAAATCTTCTTTGATTTCAAATATTGGGGAGAATGTTTATTGAGAAATTCTACAGGCAAAGACTAAATCCTAGGTTCTGTGCCTCATGTGTACCATATGTTTAACCACCTCTGCCATGTGCTTCCAGTTTCATTATGTTCTGCATCATTAAGTGACCAGAATCAGCAAAATCAGCATACAATGAAGCAAGCTTCTAAAATGGTTTACTTTGCTACATTATTGAACATCTAAAGAATATATTAATATGTAGTATACCTTATATACTTCTTTTCACTTCTCTCTGGAAAATGAATATCAAGAACAGAGTTCTTTTTACTTAGTTACAGCATTAAGGGTGTAATTGTGTAGTGAGTTGTGGTGACTATTCCTGGTTGTCAACCTGACTACATCTGGAATGAAATGCAATCCAGAACTGAAAGGCTCACCTGTGATTCTTATCTTGCAGCATAGTGATTATGAAAAATTTAGGCCCAGGCAAGGAGGTATATAACTTTAGTTCAGATCCAGACATGTTGTTACACACCTTTAATCTGGGCAACACCTTCTGCTGGAGAACTATATAAGGACATTGGAAGAAAGAAGACTTGCTCTTCTTCATCTGCTTGCCTTGTAGGACTCAGCAACTGCTAGATCCTTGAACTTCCATTCACAGCTGTTACTGACGATTGTTGGGGAGTTGGACTACAGACTGTAAGTCATCAACAAATTCCTTTACTATATAGAGTCTATCCATAAATTCTGTGAATCTAGAGAACCCTAGTACATGAGTCATTCTACATTCTTACTTAGAAATACCTTTAACTAAAGGGCTATGATGCATTGTACTTTTTATGCTTATGTTCATAGGATAAAATACTATTCAAACCAATATGGAAAGAAAAGAGTTTATTTGGCTTACATGTCCAGAATACAGCCTATCTATGAGAGAAGTCAGTGTAGAAACTCAAGTAGCCAACAATAGACAGAAACTGAAGTAGTGACTATGGGGGAATGCTGCTTACTGTTTGTTACTCATGGCTTACTCCAAATAGATTTCTCAGTCTTCTTTATAGATCCAGGACAATTTGCCTAGGGATGCTGCTACTCCCAATGTGCCTGGCCCTCACACATCAATCATCAATTTAAAAAACGGCTCTCAGACTTGCCCATGGGTTAATCTGAATGGAGACTCTTAGTTCAGTGTCTTTCTTCCCAGATGAGTGCAGCTTGATAAATCAGTTGGTAAGTCAACCAGCATATGCCTATCCTATTAAAGATAAAAAATTATGAAAAATCCTAAAATATAAAGATATTATTTTGAAGTAAGCTGTCGCTGCCCACTCTGACCCGCAGAATGAAACGGCGACACACGGAGTTCTTCTTCCCAACGCAGTTTATTCAGGAACCCTTACATTCTTCAAAAAGCCCCCGAGCCTCTCCTCCACCGCCCATAAATCCCTCTGCCTTCTCCAATCAGAGCCTGCCACGTCGGTGCATGTGATAGGACAGTGGGTATAGCAGATGGCCTGATTATGCGTAGCAGTGAGCCTGCACAATATTGCCTGTGGGCGTGGCTTCTTCAGGGGAGTATGAGGAAGTCAGGTGTTAGCCTCAGGTGCCATTTTTGAATGGCCTCCACACCCGCTTCCTACAGTAAGCAAGGGTATTGTACTGACATAAACCAAATATATGTATCAATGTAGTAACTTATACAGACTAGAAGTAGCCAATGAATTAATCTTTTAAGGGAAGAAGCAAATGCCATCTTTTAAAACTTAATTAATTAATTAATTAAAATATTTATTATATTTATATTTATTTGTATGTATGTCTCTTTGTGCATATGGAGATATGAGGGCAAGTATCCACTTATGAAAGAAAATGAAACTAGATTCCCTGCAAATGGAGTTACAACTTGTTGTGAGTGACCAAATATGAGTTCTGAAAACCCCCAAACATCATGAATCTTCTGGAAAGGAAATATACACTTCTAACCATTGAGCCAACTCTCTATTCCTATGTATTTACTTAAAAATTTACATTTAGTTATTGTGTGTGTGTATGTGTGTGTGTTTGTGTGTAGTACACAAACCTCCGCACACATGTCAACATCAAGAAACAACAGGAAAGATTCAGTTCTTTCCTTCCACTATGTGTGTTTCAGGGACCAATCTCAGATCTTTTTTTGATTTTTTTGTTAAAGATTTTTTTAACTTGATATTTCATTTCTTTAAATTTCAGATGTTATCTATCCCCTTCCCCCCACCCCCATTAACACTTTATCCCATCCCTCCTCCTCCTTTTTGGATTTTATGCCATGCTTGGCCTAAGGGTTTTTTAATCTGTTTCTTTATCCATGTAAAAATTTCTGGCTTAGAATATCTTTATTTATTTATCTATTATCAATTAATTTTATTAATTTCCTGTTTTAAAACTAAATGTCAGTAAAACTGAACATTTACAAGCAATTTACTAAAGAAAAAATAAAGACTCATACCTTAGATATATAATTATGAAAATACTAGAAGAAAGTAAAGTTGAAATGCTTTAGTACATTATTTTATTTACTTTGTACAAGGCTCTAAAAGCATAAGAAAAGCTTTAGCTTCCCTTCCCTTCTCTCCTGTCTCTTTTCATTCACATCTTTTATATACTGACATTTCAAGGATCTCAGACACCTCTTCTCCTTTTCAATTTAGCTGCAAATATCCAGTGAAAGGAGTTTTCTATTATGATTATGTGTTTGATGATGAGCATTGGATATTTCTTCCTCTTGCTCTGATTTTATCAATCATTGAGTTCCCTAGAATGAATTGATATTTGTGATCTCCAAACAACACCTCCCAATGGTAAGTCATATGTAGTTCCAAAAAACTTATATGCCTCAAAATTGCAGCCATTCTGCAAATTTCCACATTCATTTTTCAAATAAAACCCTGGGACAATCTTTTTTTGATAGGTGTGATCAAATCAATCATAAATTTGGTACCAGGTACATATTTAAAGGAAGCATCTGGTGCAAAATTGAGTGTTATTCAAGGTTCCAAACTTAACTCAGGCCCCTTCATACATGAACAACACAATGAATGGGGTAGATGAGTCAGAGAGGTGGCAATGGCTTAAAGGCCAGATGGCAGACACCATGTGGGAAGAGCTGTAGTGGGCAAGTGAGCTCCCTGGATGATGGCCCATCATCCTGTTCAGCTACTATTGGTGAGCTCTTGAGTGTCATGACCTCAGAGATTCATTCCAGGTTTGCTTATGCCTTCTCATATTTGTCATTGCCATACTCCACATTTACTTGACTTGGTGGGAGTGGACACCAAGAGATGATCACTGCCTATCATTTGGTGTAATTACTTCCTGGATGATGGGCCATTCTCTTTGGCAAGTGTCTTGTAGATCAATATGAAGATGGAAATACTTGAGATAATGATGTCCAGAAGAATTAATGTCTTTATGGAATTTCTGGCTTGCTTTAAGTACTTTAAAAAAAGTTAGCTTCATTTATATAGTTTTTAAATGTTAGAACAATGGATAGAAAACATAAAGTTAGGAAGCTAGGATATATATTAGAAAGTTTTAAGTTAAAATTAAGAATAAAGTGAAAGCTTTTCTGATAGAATGATATAAACTGCTTGAGTTAGAGAAAGGCATAAGCATTCATGCATTACAAGCACATAATTTTAGATTCAAGAATAAGCTTGGGTTTGGCTAATTATCAAAGTAAAAATACACTCTAGATTGGGGCAGAGTTCTCTGTTGTTGTGATCCAGGTTTGAAGTAACATGTTGTTGGTATGTACTAGGAATTAATAAGGTCATAATAAAGAAAAATAGTTTTAATATAAATATACAAACAGAAAGCAGATCATTAGCCAGGTTAGCTAATCAGAACTTCAAAACTAAGACGTAAGAAAGATGGCTTGCTCCTTATTAAGTATAGGTTGTTGTCAACCAAGTATAGGGAAAAAATTGTGATTAAACAATTGGCTTGTTTAAACATTGTTAATCAAAACTAAAAAGTACTGCTTTGAGGTTACTATGAGCTTTTGTAAAGAAAGTTTAATAAGAATTATTTAATTAGAAATGTTTCATATAAGATATACATAATTAATACCCTGTGGTAATTTTCTTTGGTGTTATGATTTTAATCTGTTTTTGAGGAATGTGTTTTTGTGGTGATTATCTTGGGAAAATGTGTTAGTTTTGGCAACAAGGTAATTTTCTTCTTAATAGAAAAAGAAACTTTGTCTCTAGGGATATAAAAGGGGATTAGGAGGAGAAATAAATCCCGGGAGATTGTCCTTGCTACATCTATTCTCTCTCTCTCTCTCTCTCTCTCTCTCTCTCTCTCTCTCTCTCTCTGTGTGTGTGTGTGTGTGTGTGTGTGTGTGTGTTTCCCTGCTTTCTCTTCCTTCACCCTGCAGCCCCTGTAGGTAACCAGATGCACACTGTCAGCTACTCTCAACAATTTACGCTCATTGGCTGCCTGCCTCAGTTTGCCCTCTGGTACCAAAGCTGGTCCTGGGCAGGCAGAGTCAGCTCTGGGAGATTTTCTGGGATGGGAAGGATGAGACTGGCTTGACTATATAAGGGACACTCAGCCTCCTCTCTTCTCCATCACCACTTATATAAGTTCCGCGTGTCCTCCTCTATTTGCCCAAGGCACATCTTTGCCATTTCATGAGGATCACAAAATTGAGATCATTAACTTGGAGAGGAAAGATTTTATACAGTTTATAGTTTAACTCAGTCATCATTGAGTTAAGTCTGGACAGGAACTAAGTGCAGGAACCTGGAGGCAGGAACTGAAGGAAAGACAATGGAGTATAACCTAAAACCAGGTGTCCAGGAGTAGCACTGACCATAGTGGCCTGAGTACTCTCACATTAATCATTAGTCAGGAAAATGCCCTCAAAACACTTTGCCATAGGCAATCTGATGGAGGTAATTCCATATCTAAAGTTCTATCTTCTAAGATATACCTAGATTTCTACCAAGCTGGAAAAGCCTTCAACACATTTGAGCAATTGAGTATGCTTAAGTGAATAATAACTATGTATTTTATCTTGTGGCTGCTTACCTACCCACAGGATTCTAGAGTCCATGTGATACATAGTGCTAAAAACTTTCAAAAAATATAAAGCAAGCTAGAGGACCTATTGTTAGCAGATGTAAGAGGAGCCAAGGAAAGGGATTGTGGATACTGGATGAAAATAAGCCATAAGTAACTAGAGTCAGGGACACATATTAGGTGACTTGGATAATGAGCTGATTCTGTGAGCTGATTCTGGAGAGCCTGTGACAGTCTCTCCAACAGGGGATACCAAGAAACCAGTCTTACCAGTTGAGGGGTCCCTAATGAAAAGGTTTGTTATCACTACAGTGCTAGAAAGGAACCATGTTCTAAGGTTAGTGATCTACTTGGCATCCAAGGACATTCTCAGGTTCTCTTGCCACTCTTGAGAAAGCCACTTGGGCAGGCTTCATTCTCATCCTGTGAAAGCTGGTGATCCTGCAAATTTCTTGTTTTATGTGAGCCCTCCATAAAACCTCCCCAGTGCTGTCCTAAGCATCAAAATTCTTCACAGAGAAGGATTCACCTGCCTTCTAGTTCAGATATAACAGCTAAACTGCCCAGCACTGCATTATTTATGTCAAACCTAAATCATACAGACTATATATTTCCCTTTCTATTTTCAAACTAGAAATTTTAATTGAGACCAATTAAGAAATTAAAAGTACTGTACACATGAGAAAAACCAGTGACATTGCTACTGAAATGATCATCTTAGGTGATGCAGGCAAATTCCAGACATTTTCTTTTACTAAATTGAAGTATTCTTTTTTTGTTTTTGTTATTCCCTCTTTTCCTCTAAAATAAAGGCTTCAGTTCTATTATTATCCTTGTATACATTAAAATAATTTAAAATATAGGTAACATTTACCTCTATATGTGAACACCCATCCCATTCTTTGAGGCAATGTTTGTACTAGTATGTCTGATTTTGTCAGGCATCATACTTAGGTAGATTCTCACTTAATATTAAATTCCAATACATGTCACTGTTGAAATGGTAATGTACATACTCAAAAAAGAATGTGTAATTTGAATAATTTCATTTTAATCATGTAAAACTGCCTTGGTAACCATTAGCATGTAGTTGCGATTTTTTTTATCTTCAGAGCTCTATATCAATATTTCTATTGTACATGAGATAAGAATGGATCAGTTGGGATTCTTCTACATGCCGACCACCACTTAAGCTAGCACCGTTTGTTGAATATGCTGTTGTTTTTCTACTTGATGGTTTTGTCTTCTTTGTAAAAAATAAGGTGACCATAAGTGTGTGGGTTTAATTCTGAGTCTTCCATTCTATTCTACTTTTCTACCTGCCTATCCCTGTACCAACACCATGCAGGGATTTTGTTTTTGTTTATTGTTTGTTTGTTTGTTTGTTATTATTGCTCTGTAGTAGAGCTTGAGGTCAGGGAAGGTGATTCTCCTAGATTTTTTCTTATTATTGAGAATAATTTTCAACGTTCTTGGCTTTTTCTCATTCCAAATGAATTTGAGAATTGCTCTTTCTATTTCTGTGAAGAATTGAGTTGGAATTTTGATGGGGATTGCATTGAATCTGTAGATTGCTTCTGGTAAGGTTGCTATTTTTACTACTTTAATCCTTCTGATACATGAGCATCTTTCCATCTTTCCATCTTCTGAGGTCTTCAAGTTCTTTCTTCAGAGTCTTGAAATTCTTGTCATAAAGATTTTTTACTTGCTTAGTTAGAGTCATATCAAGATATTTTAAATTATTTGTGACTATTATGAAGAGTGTTATTTCCCTAATTTCTCTCTCAGCCCATTTATCTTTTGAGTAGAGGAAGTAAATTTGAGTTAATTTTATATCCAATCACTTTGTTGAAGGTGTTTATCAGTTCTAGGCGTTCTCTCATGGAATCTTTGTGGTCACTTGAGTGTACTGTAATATCATCTGCTAAGAGTGCTCTTAAGTGGGATCTCATGAAGTTGAAAAGTTTCTGTAAGGCAAAGGACACTGTCATCAGGACAAAACAGCAACCTACAGATTGGAAAAATATCTTTACCAATCGTATACTAGATAGAGGGCTAATACCTAGTATATACATAACACTCCAGAAGTTAGACTCCTGAGAATCAAGTAACCCTAATAAAATTAGGTACATATCTAACAAAGAATTCTCAACTGAGGAATCTCAAATGGCAGAGAAAACACATAAAGAAATTTTCAACATCCTTAGTCATTAGGGAAATGCAAGTCAAAATGGCCCTGAGATTCTACTTTACAACAGTCAGAAATGCTAAGATCAAAAACTCAGGTGACAAGAGATTTTGGCAAGAAAGTGGAGAAAGAGGACCATTCCTCAGCTGGTGGGATTGCCAGCTGGTACAATCACTCTGGAAATGAGTCTGGAGGTTCCTCAGAAAACTAGACATAATACTACCTCAGGACCCAGCTATAACGTTTCTGGGCATATATCCAAATGATGCTCCAACATATAACAAGGACAAATGATTCACTATGTTAAGCATCATTTATAATAGTCAGAAGCTCTATACAAGCTAGATGTCCTTCAGCAGAGGAATGGATACAGAAAATGTGGTACATTTTCACAATGGAGAACTACTCAGCTATCAAAAGCAATGACTTCATGAAATTCTTACGCAAATGGATGGGACTAGAAAGTAACATCCTGAGTGAGGTAATCCAATCACAAAAGAAATCATATGATATTTACTCACTGTTAAGCGGCTATTAGGGAAAAAAAACCTCAGAATACCCAAGATACGACTCCCAGATCATATGAAGCTCAAGAAGAAGGAAGAACAAAGTGTGGATTCTTCAGTCCTACCTAGAATGTTTAACAAAATAATCATGGGAGGTAGAGAGAGGGATGGACTGTAGAGGAAAAGATGGGGGGGGGAGAAAAACAAGGGGGAAGGATCCAGATGTGAGAGGAAACAGGGTAGGTGTCCAGAGGGTCAAGAATTTGAATAGAACTGTATAGCAGTGGAAGATGGGGAACTGGAGTTAACTACCAGTAAGTCTGAGATGCCAGGAAAGCAAGAGGCTCCCAGGACCCAATGTAAATGACATTAGCTGAAATACTCAACAAAGGGAAGAGAGAACCTGTACGGACCATATCCAGAGGATAAGCACTGCTCCCAGTTAAGTGATTGGGCTACCCATCCATTTCAAAACTTTTAATCCAGAATTACTCATGTCTATAGGAAAGACAGGGACATACAGTGGAGCATAGATTGGACAAAAGGCCATCCAAAGACTGCCTCATCTGGGGATCCATCGCATATGCAGCCACCAAACCGAGACTCTATTGCCGATATCAAGAAGTGCTTGCTGACAGAAGCCTGATATAGCTGTCTCCTGAGATAATTTGCTAGAGCCTGTCCAATACAGATGTGGTTGCTTGCAGCCAACTATCAATCTCAGCAGAGGACCCCAACAGAAGAGTTAGGGAAAGGACTGAAGGAGCTGTAGAGGTTTGCAACTCCATAGGAAGAAGAACAATATCAATCAACGAGACCCCTCTAAGCTCCCAAGGACTAAACCAACCAAAGATTACACATGGAGGGATTCATGGCTCTAGCTACATGTGTAGCAGAGGATGACCTTATCTGGCGTCAATGGAGGAGCTCCTCTTGGTCCTGTGAGGGCTGAATTCCCCAGTGTGGGAGAGTTCTATGGTATTGAGGCAAGAGTTGGTGGATGAATGGGGAAGCACCCTCAAAGACACAGGGGGTAGGGGGGATGGGATAGAGGGTTTGTCATGGGGAAACCATGAAAGGAACATAACATTTTTGAATGTCAACAAATATAATAACCAATAAAAATAAAAATTAAAAAGTATGTCTATTGAAAATTATTGATAGTTTATTATAGTAAAAACAACTGTGCATATTTGTGAGTATAATATAAACTGATTTCATATTCTGTAATTTTTTCTTCTCAAGAAGCTTTTTTTTCTGTTGTTAAAATTTTAGTATAAACATTTTTTTATTGGATGTTTTATTTACATTTCATGTGTTGTTCCCTTACCCCATCTCCCACTCACCCAGGAACCCCCTATCCCCTCACCTCTCCTCCTGCTTCTCTGTGGATGCACCCCTACCTACCCCCCCACTCCCACCTCCCCACCCTCAAATTTCCATCCCCTGGGGCATCCAGCCTTCATGAGGTCAAGGATCTCTTCTTCCACCTATGCCCAGCAAGGCCCTCCAGTCTTACGTATACAGCTTTATTTTTACTTGGTCCATGCCTTGCGAGGGGTTCCCAAGCGGTTACAAAACTGCTTAATTGCTCAAGAGTTTTATTCTTATGGAAGTCCTGAGGCTGATTGGTGTAGAGCAGAGAAAGAAGCCCCTTGGAAGACCATAAGGCCTCCTAGAAATGTTTGAGAGTGAGCTGTTCAAAGAGATGCTCACCCAGCAGTGGTTGGCATGGCTGTCTGCATTGGCTGTGGCCCTGAAAGCCTACAGAGGTTTTTTAAGTGGCTGTCCATAATCTTTATGAGCTTCACCTTCTCATCCAGGGAGTGTTTTTTAAAGAAATTACAGAAATGTGGGTGTGTGGGGGCAGTCCCCAGGGAATGACGATCCAAGTGGGCCTGGTTCAGGTATTCCAGGGTCAAGGTGGCTTCCATGGACTCCAGTGTTTTTCACACCCACATTGAGATGGATTCTGCACATCCTGGAAGAGTGCATGGCCTCAATTTGTTCTGCAACTCTAGGAGATGCTCAAATTGCTCTCTTTCTTCTCCTTGGCCTTTTGGGAGGTCTTTTGGAAAGGTGTTGTCCTTTGTGGAAGACATGACCTACACTCTACCTGCATCATTCCAGCCCCACAAATGCAAGTTAACCAAGTATTTCTCCACAGCTTCCACATAATTTCCTCAGTGGATTAATTCTGGTGAATCTTGGTGATCATGGTTGATCTGACATATCGAACTATCCTCAGAGAGATGATGGCTGGTCCTAAGTAGGAGCAAAGGTGAGCAGATGGTCACAGAAACTGCATGTGGTGAGACTGTAAGGTGGCTTGAAGCTTACAAAGAAGCTTCTAGGTTTATTGGTCCAAACATAGATCCACCAGACCTTCAAGGTGCTCTTTAGATTTTTTTTTTTAAAAAAACTAATACATCTACAATACAAGGTTATTTGTAACCTTGGGGGCCCTGATTGCCACTGCATGACTGAGAAATTTATTCTATCTACCAGGTGGAACTGTGGATCAAGTTCATGATATTAAGCTTTTTGGGAAGTGACTTTATCAATACCAAGTCCACTGGCTTGTATCTTCTATATTTGTGATGGTTTGCTTAGGAATTAAATGATATATATTCTATGAGCATGAAAATGTTTATAGAGTGGAACAAGCAAGATAATAGTGATGAAACTGGTAAATTACAGTCTAAAGGTCAAATTTGATCAAGCTCTTGATTTTGGAAACAAAGAGTTATCAGAACACACCAAAATATACACTTCTGATAGGACATGAGAATTGAACACTGAAGGACTAAAGGAGCATGTGGCTTCTAGAGCAATGGTTATATGGGCTGATGCTTGTTTGACAGAATGAGAACAAACAAGGATAGAGCATAGTCATGGAGAGATACTAAATCATGTCAAGTCAAACAGCTGCTTTGACTCAAATTGTTTTCTCTTTTGTTTCAGTAATATATCTAATGGAATGTAAGTTGAGATTTGTACTGATTGTCAGCGAGTCTTTATTGAATATTTACTTATTTAAATGAAAACATTTTTGTTACAAGGCTAGTAATATTCCCGTATCAATTTTTACCCTACAGCATAAACAAAAATGACCACAAAAGAATCATGGACTAAAATTGATCTACCCTTATTCAAATTCTAGGGTATTACTTAAAACCTAGGACCAAATTGTATATAATCATATTTCTTCTGTGGGAAAATGATTTTTCCCACAATATGCACTGAAATATTTGACATTTGTAATGACTAAGTCCCCTTACTTTGGCCTTTATTTGGAAATAGTTGTCTCAGCCACAACACTTACATAAACATGAACTGATATGCAATGAGTGCAGAAACAAGAATTTGAACACACATAGAAGCCTTTCCAGATAAAAATAATAGAAAATTAGTAATAACAATGGTCCATTCAGCCGATATAGTGTGATGTTTTATATTACATATTTTAATACATATACACATTTCAGTGTATGTTCTTTTAAATGAGTGATATGATATTTTCCAAATAGAAAATGTGTTCCTTTGTAATGGAGCTATCGTTAATTCATTCAAAACACAGAAATTAATACAACATCAAAATAGACTTGTTTACATAAGAAATGATGTTTAGTTTATCACAGACGCATAAGGCAGAATTAAAGAATTAAGGCAGGTCAATCAGGTTTCCCTACTCGGTGCTTTGTATACAGTACATCCAAAGTTTGAGGTCAGCACTTGAGGATTTGAGTAGTTGTAATGTTCCAAATCTTAATGTCCAGTTTCAATTGTTGTTCAATCATGCAGTAAAAGGCTTCAGTATCAAATGCTTTTAGGGGGACTGATTCTCAGGGGACCATGTCTGAACCATGGTTTCCTTCCATGTAGGGATACTCTCCCCATTCCTTCACTGCTTCATATTCTACTATCCTTTTTTCTTTGTCTCCCTTAGAGCTTTTCCCCTAAGACTCTGTCTTAATATGCTTTACTAGTACAGCTGTGTCCTAGAATCCTGAATAGAGGCAGAGAGGGAATGAAGAAGGGACAAACAGATGACAATCACATAGTAAAGCTCAGGTTAGGTGGATTTTGTTACCCTTGACCCCCTGCAACCCAGAACTTTAGCATGTTTACTAGGTTCAGTATAGAAGAAGTTACCTGGTCTCCACATGAAGTTTAAAAAGACAGAACAAAAAGTCTTTTCACACACTGATCAATTGTTTATAAATACTCATATAGGACTCCTATGAAGATCTTTTCTTTTGAGCCTGGACCATATCAAAAACTTGCTTTGCCAATGTTTTATGAATCCAATGCTTTGGAGTCCTTGATATGGTAATTCAGGTCAACAACACACATTCTCACATGACTTCTCTAACTCAGAATGCCTGCTGCTTTATGTCCTTGTATTTTATCTTTGTGAACTCTTATGATGTCACACACCCTCACCAAATATTAATAACTGCTTTTCTTTAAAAACTATGAGAGATATACCCAAAGAGATGTGTACCTTTGTGGAATATAAATTACTCATTTACATATTTTTATCTCTTCCAAAACTCAAATGTTTGTTTTCCTTTTATCAATAATTAAGTCTACCTATAACTATTATTCTTGTACATTTCACACCATTGATTGTTGGTATACAAGGGTAAACACAACACCAAATTCTGGGAAATAGGCCAAGTAACTCTTTCTGACCTCAAGAATATCTACATGAGAACATGAAGTTGACTCCTAAAGCATCTTGTCATTTTTTGAATGGCATTTGTGAAAGATGGACAAATATGTAAAGCTATCAAGAAATACATGTCATAGACCATGTATAAAATAAACAAGCAGACAAACAAACAAACAAATCAACTCTCAGGACAGCATAGCCAGTCTGTCCTTTGAGTCCTAGAGAGAAACACATTTTCTCCAGAAAATTTGATCAGTCCCAGAACATTGAATTGAAAGGCTGGTTCAGAGTCAGTTCCTTAGTTTGAGACAACCTCAGTGATGTGCTCACATAATCTAGAGACTCTATTGATTTGCATGTTACCAGAGAACAACCAACTGTCCTGAGGACTTAATGATAGGCTGTCACACACAAGCAGGAATTAGTCCCAATCAGGACACAGCACAGACATGAGGTCCCTTGCTCATCTGCTGGGGCTGCTGGTGCTCTGAATCCCAAATAGAGAGGACAGCATTGCTTATTGCAGTTTGGTCAGTGCTGCCTGGCAAGTCAGGAAACTTCTATGAAGTAATCTTTGAAGATAGCATTATATAGATTTTGTGCTTTTGTTTTTGCTTATTCCTCCTGCCAGGTTGCAGATGTGACATTCAGACTACTCAGTCTCCATTGAAAACTGTATCATTAAGAGAGATAGTCACCATCAAGTGTCAAGACAGTCAGAACATTGACAATGCATTAAATTAGTATCAGCAAAAGCAAGAGACCTCTCTTAAGCTCTTGATTTATTGCACATTGAACTTTTCTCCTGGGATCCCATCAAGGTTCAGTGGCAGTGGGTCTGGAAAAGATTATACCCTCACCATTATCAGTGTGAAACCAGAAGATATTGATACTTATTACTGTGCACAGTACAACAGTTACCCACCCACGGTGGAACAAATTCTAACATAAACTATTCAGAAAAAAAAAAACAGAAGTGTGAGCTAGGACTCTCTCAGCTGCTCGTCCTGGTGTCTCTAACTGTTAGATCATTATTCAGATGAAGATGGCCTTAAGTGCACTGAATGACTTTGGAATAACTGGGTATAAAGTTTCCTCCTCTTACTCACAACTGTAAAGGAAGTATTCAGTCATTCCTCATTTATTAAAGACATTTTTTTACTCAGGAGGGATTTCAATCCTAGCATGAATTTGGATTCACTGAGCAAAGACAAGTTCAAGGAAGATTTTAAAAGAAAAAAAGAAGGGATAGGAGGAGAAAGAGGAAGGGGAGGGAAGGAATATGATTTTACAATGATTTTCAATAAGAAAACTTTAATTGGCACATACAGACACCTTGTGTATATGTGTGTGTATATATGTACATGTACACGTATATGTATACACATATACATACATATTCATATACATGTAGAAGAGCCTTGAACTTAAATCCCTGATATGCAGAAAGATCGAAGAAGGGCCACAAATGGACAATGAAGATTAAAAATTTCTAGATAATTAAGATGGAATATTTCTAAACTATTCCATGTGTGATTTAACTGGAGACAAAGGTCTAAAGGCTTGACAGGCTTTTATTTTAGTGCCATCAGGCCTCCATACTGTCTTTCAATTTCAAGGCTGGATAAAGACATATTTGCCCCAAAGTGATGGATCTATCAATTTCCCTATCTTTTTTTTGACACATCCTAAAATAGGGGAGGAAGACCCCTCAAAGTTCCTTAAAATCTCTAGTTGTCAAAGGAACTCCAAGCATCGTATGGATTACAGGAGTCAAATTTAGGTTGTCAGACTTGGGGGGGGGGGCAGATAATTACTGAAGAAATCTTTCTGTCAACTGTCAAACCCATGTTATCTTTATAAGTTTTTTATTATTAGTAGTATACATATTAGAGGTTTAGTATTCAGATCAGTATTTGTATACATGCAACAAAAAAAAACGTAGTTGTTAAATATTCCTCTTGTGACAGAAGCATTATAAGATCCAGAGATGGCAGCAGATATCTACAAAGAAATAGCACCACCCGGTTACAACATGGCTGATACACATATACCTCATAACGATTGTGATAGCTCATACAAACTTGTACAAATTCATACCAGACACAATTCTTTCATGGAGAAGGGGAGGTGAACACAAAGTTTTACCACATACTAAAGAAGTTATTTGCACTGACAATTACTGAAAAATGGGAAATCAAATTTCTACAACATAATGTAATAATCTCTAATGTAATGTCACAATCATATATACAAATTATATAAAGAATTCAAGAAGTTAGACACTAACAAACCAAATAACCCAATTAAAATTGGGGTACAGAGTTAAACAGAAATTTCTCAACCCAGGAATCTTTAATGGCTGAGAAACATTTAAAATTCAACATCCTTAGTCAGCAGGAAAATGAAAATCAAAATGGCTCTATGATTCCACTTTATACTGTCAAAATGTGTGAGATTAAAAAGATCAAGGGACAACATATTCTGGTAAAGATATAGAGCAAAGGGAACACTCCTCTATTACTGGTGGGAGTTTAAACTTGCACAACCACTCTGAAAATCAATTTGTTGGTTTCTCAGAAAATTGGGACTAGTTCTAACTCAAGGCCCGGTATATATAGAACTCCTGGACATATTCCCAAAAGATGTGTAACCATACTAAAATGACATTTACTCAACTATGTTTATAAGTTCATAATAGTTTTATTTGCAATAGCCAGAAACTTAAAACAACCCAGATGTCCCTCCCCTAGAAACAATCCAACTGTCCCTCAACTGAAGAATGGCTAAAGAAATGTGGTACATTTACACAATAGAATACTACTCAGCTATTAAAAGCAAGGACATCATGAAATTTGCAGACAAATGGATGAAATTAGAAAACATTATCCTGAGTGTGGTACCTCAGACCCACAATGGTATGCATATTATGTGTTCCCTTATGAGTGGATATTAGCAAGAAAGTCCAGGATAACCACACTATAATCCATAGACCAAATAAGCTAAGTATCAAGGAGGGCTAAAGGTAGGATGTTAGAATCTCACTCAGAAGTGGAAATAAAATGTTCCTGAGAGTTGGATGGAGGGAGGGAAGTTGGTGGAAGAGGGAATGAAGAGGGGATTGGGGGTGGGGTGGGGTGGGGTGGGGCTGTCAGGTATAGGGAGAACCTAAGGTAGAGGGCCAGTAGAGTGAATGGAAGGTGGGGACAACTCTAGGATATTTCAGAGACCTAGGATGGGGAATGCTCCATGTAGTCTGTGAGGGTGACTCTAGGTGAGACGCCTAGTAGTGAGGGATATTGAGCTTGAAGTAACCACCCCCTCTAGCCATGTGGGACTTCCTGTGGAGTGATAAGTACTCCAATTGACCTACAGATCCTTCTACCACAAATTTGTCCTGCCTATAACAAGTACAGGGACAAAGACAGAACACAATCTGAGGGAGTGACCAACCATTCTTGTCCACCCCTGACACTATTAGTGATACTCCCTTATGCTTGCAGACAGAAGCCTAAGGTATCTGTTCTCTGAGAGGCTCCACCAAGAAGTTGAAGGAAATTGATGCAGAGAATCACAGCTAATTAGACAGAGCTCACAGAGTCTTGTGGAAGAGTTAGCAGAAGGATTGAGGGATCAGGAGGTATTAAGGACTCCACAAGAAGATCAAGAGAGTCAACTAACCTACCTGGACACTTGGGAGGATTTAGAGATTGAATCACCATCCAAAGAGCATACCTGGACTGGACTGAACCCCCTTCACATAAGTAGAATATGTGCAAATTTGTCTTCATGGGGGACAACAACTGAAGGGGGGCTGTCCCTGACTCTCTTGCCTGCCTGTGAATGATGTTCCCCCTAACTGTGCTGCCATGTATGGCCTATGTAGGAGACAATGTGCCTAGTCCTGCGGTGACTTGATGGTCCTGAGTGGTTTGGTACCCATGGCAGGGGTCTCTCTCTTCTCAGAGGAGAAGAGGATGAGAAGGGGCTATGTAGGGGGGGCACATAAAAGAGAGAGTAAATCTGCCATCAAGCTGTAATGTAAATTTAAAAAAGAGTAAACAATTAAGTGCAGCTTGGTATTGCTCCTGTCTGCAAGCATAATAGAGTATCATTAATAGTGTCAGGGGTTAATTCTTCCCCATGGGATAGGTCTCAAGTTGAGTCAAAGACTGTTTGATCATTCCCTCAATGGTACAATGTGGGTCTCTCAACAACTGAAGGTGCATGTGTGTCTCTAAACAACTGGAGTGGAGCCTACCCTGACTCTGTTGCCTACTTGTGGATCCTGTTTCTCTTAACTGGGTCAGTTGTCTGGTCTCAGTGGGAGAGGATGTGTCTAGTTTTGCAGTGGGATGGGGTGCCAGGGTGTATAGTTACACAAGGGGGGACCTCCCTTTTCTTAGAGTTCAAGGTAACAGAGAGGAATAGTGTGGAGAGAGGCATTCTAATGACGTGGAAACTGGGAAGATGTGGATCTGTGATCAGGATATAAAATCAATAAATAAATGTAAAACAATAAATGTAAAAATAATAGTGTTTTGTTATGAACTTAAAATAGATGATTTGGTGAATGAATGGAATCCTGATGCCTGGAATATAAAAGCAGGAGGGTCAGGGGATCCAGGCAAGTCTGTATATAGTGATATGTTTCAGTGTTTTGCCATGGAAAGTCTTTCCATTTCAATTGTAAAATACAGTGTTGCACAGGCTTCATTCATAAAATTATTTATGGTTGTACTTCTTTTATCTAGATTTCTATAGTAGATTCTGAAGTTTTCATTTGACTAATTATTGTCATGAAATGCTCCGCAATCAATGTAGGAGCTTATTGCCTAAACTCAACAATGTTTTGAGTTATTCTGCCGCTACTCAAACTGTCATTTTGATTTTAAGTCGTAACAGCCTCAGGTAATTGAAAACAGAAGTCTAACAAATGTTTCTGTGTATGTCTAATAAAAATTTTTAAAGTACTTTATTATTTGAAATTAAAGTTGTTCCTTCTAATTCCCCCCAAAAAAGAGAAAAAAAAGAAAAGCCATGCATCCACAGTTTCTGAGGATCCAGCTATATTACTCCTGTATATTGCTTTTATTATGCTTCGGCATGGGCTTTGAATTCCTGATCTCTCCATTACTTTTAAAGTGAGGGAGTGCTGTGTTTTGTCAAATGCTTCTTCTGGATCTAAAGAAATGGTCATGTGATTTTTTCCTTGTTTTTGTTTATATAGTGAATTACGTTAATGGATTTTCATTTATTGAACCAACATTGCATCCCTGGGAGGAAGCCTACTTGCTCATGATCAATGATAGTTTTGGCTTGTTCTTGGACTCAATATGCTTGAATTTTATTGAGAATTTTTGCAATGAGATACATAAAAGTAATTGGTCTGAAGTTCTCTTTTTTTGGTTAGGTCCTTATGAGGTTTAGATATCAGAGTAATTGTGGCTTCATATTATTAATTAGGTAGTATTTCTTCTGGTTTTATTTTATAAAATAGTTTATAGAGTATTAGTATTACCTCTTCTTTGAAGTTATGGTAGAATTCTGCACTAAAGCCATCTGGCCCTGGGCTGTTTTGGTTGCAAGTTTTGAGTGTCTTCTATTTCCTTAGGGGATATTGGCCTGTTTAGATAGTTTAACTGCTATTGATTTAACTTAGTATGTTGTATCTGTCTAGAAAATCATCCAATTCATATGGATTTTCCAGTTTTGTTTAGTATATGCTTTTGTTGAAGGATCTGATGATTTTATGGATTTTCCTAGTTTCTGTTGTTACTTCTCCCATTTTATTTCTGATTTTTTTAGTTTGCATACTGTATCTGGGCCCTTTAAGTAGTTCCGATAGAGGTTTGTCTACCTTGCAGATTTTCTCAAAGAACCAGCTCCTAGTTCTGTTGATTGTTTGTATTGTTCTCTTTGTTTCTATTTAGTTGATTTCCACACCAAGTTTGATTATTTCCTGCAGTCTACTACTCTTGGGTGTGTTTGCTTCTTTTTCTTCTAGAGTTCTCAGTTGTACAGTTAAGTTGCTAGTGTAGGATCTCTCCAATTTCTTTTTCAGGGCACTTAGTGCTATGAATTTTCCTCTTAACACTGCTTTTATTGTGTCTCAGAACTCAAGAAGCTCACCACCAAAAACAAAAAGAAAAAAAATCAAACAATCCAATCAAAAATGGGGTATAGAACTAAACAGGGAATTCATAAATGAGGAATTTTGAATGGCCAAGAAGCACTTAAAGAAATTCACACAGTCCTTAGTGATCAGAGAATTGCCAATCAAAACATCACTGAGAATCCATATCACATCAATCAAAATGACTAAGATACAAAACTCAAGTTATAGCACATATGGTAGAGAATACGGAGAAATAGGACCACTCCTCCATTGTTGATGGGATTGCAAGCAGGTACAAACACTCTGGAAATCACTCTCGAGGTTTCCCAATATTTGGAAAGAGTTCTGCCTAAAGACCAACCTATACTGCTCTTAGTTATATAACTAAAAGATGTCCCACCAACCCACAGGGGTATGTATTCCACTATGTTCATGGCAACTTTATTTGAGATAGCCAGTAGCTGTCAACAAGCCAGAAGTCCCACAATGTAAGAATGAATACAGAATATATGTTTCATTTACACTATGGAGTACTATTCAACTATTAAGGGGGACACCATAAGTTCTGTAGTCAAATAGATGGAACTAGAAAATATCATCCTGAGTGAGGTAACACAGATTCAAAGGGACATGCATGGTATGTATTCACTCATAAGTGGATATTAGTTAAAAAAATACATGATATCTAGGTTACAGTTCACAGAAACCAAGAAAGGTAACAAGCAAGAGGGCCCAAGTAAGGATACCTCAATTCCACTTGAGAGGGAGAAGAAAACAATCATGGCTGGATGGGCAGAGGGACGGAGGGATCTGGGGTGGGTGTGGTCACAGGGAGAGGAAAAGAGGAACATGACCGGGTATTGTGGTAATGAAGTCTTTAGGGGCAGAAGAAAGAATGGAAACAGGCAACCTCAGGAGGTATGAGATGATGGGACCCTCTAGTAAGTACCAGAGATCTGGGTGGTGAGAGATGCTCAGGACTCAAAAGTAGGGATGTAAATCAAATGCCCAACAGTAGGGAGAGGTATCTTGTAGAGTCCACCTCTGTTTGAAAGACAGGCCATCAAGTGATGGGATAGAGTTACCATCCCACAGTCAAAAACTCTGACCCAGAATTATTCCTGTTTACAAGAACTGCAGGGACAAAAATGGAGAAGAGACTGAGGGAAAGGAGTTGTAGTGACAGGCCCAAAGTGGGATCCAGCTCAACAGGACGATACAAGGCCTGACACCACTAATACTGATGTTATGGTGCACTTTAGATAGTCACCTAGCATGGATGCAGTCTAAGAGGCCCAATAAGATGCTGAAAGAGTCAGTTACTGATACTTACTCCCAACCAGTGAACAGAAGCTGGTGTTAGGGAAAATGTGGAAGAAAGTGAGCAGGATGGTGACCCCATAGGAAGACCAGCAGTCTCAACTAACTTGGACTCCCAAGATCTCTCAGACACAGATTCACCAACCAAGCAGCATAAAATTGCTGATATGAAGCCCCCAACACATACACAGTAGAACACTGCCTGGTCTAGCCCCAGTGAGAAAAGAAATCCTTGAGAGACTTGAGGCCCCAGAGGGTGGGGAAGTGTGGCAAGGTGGGGGATGAGGTGATGTGGACATCATCTTGGGAAGGAAGAAGAGGAATCAGATGAGTAGTAGTTGGAGGGCTGTTCATAATAATATTCAAGATGAAAAAGAATGTTGAATTTATGCCTAAGATACAATTTACAGACCACATGAAGGTTAAGAAGAATAAAGACAAAAATGTGGATGCTTCTGTCTTTCTTAGAAAATGGAATAAAATTATCATGGGAGCAAATACTTAGACAAAGTATGGAACAGAGATTTAAGGAAAGGCCATTCAAAGACTGCCCCATATTTATATGAGATGGAGGTCCATCTCATATAAAGTCACCAAACACAGACACTATTGTGGATGCCAAGAAGTGCATGCTGACAGGAGCCTGATATTGCTCTTCCCTGAGAGGCTTTGCCAGAGCCTGATAAATACAGAGGGTATGCTCACAGATAACCATTGGAGTGAGCGCGGGGTCCCCAATGGGTTCCCCAATGGGAGAGTTAGAGAAAGGGCTAAAGGAGGAGCAGAAGGGGTTTTTAACCCCATAGGAATAACAATAATATCAACCAACCACACCCTTCAGAGCTCCCAGGGACTAAATCACCAACCAGGGAGTACACATTGACAAACCTGTGGGACTGCGTAAGGGTATCCAGGGTCATGGTTGAGCAAGTGCCTAGAACCCCGAGTTTCTGCGTGGAATTCTGCGGGAGAACTGGCAGGAGTTCGGTTCCCCCCATCATCCAGGATCCTGAAAAGCAGTCACGGTCTCCATAGAGTCACATAGGCCAGGCTATAGGCCTCAGGCCCTAGGGATTTACATACTAATGAAGGCCAGAGGGCAGAGCAAATTAAACATGCCTCCCCCAGATACTCCCCCGATCCTCCCCCTTTCTCCCTCCATATATAACTCAGGACTGCCCTGAGTTTTGGGGGGTACGCCTAGATAAATCTATTATCCGCCATGACAATAAACCTTTTTGGAACCAAGGACTTCCTCGTGTTACTGGGGCCTGCCACCGCCAAGGCCCTCAGGTCACTGGAACCATAGGACTTCTTCCCTAACGTGGGACCCGCCACGGTGGTGGAAGCCCCTCCGGGGCTTGCGCAGCTGTGGTGGCCTTCCTAAATTTTCCCCACACAAACCTAAGGCTCCATCTGCATATGTAGCAGAGTATGGCCCTATTAGGCATCAATGGGAGGAGAGAACCTTGGTCCTGTGAAGGCTTGACCCCCAGTGTAGACAAATTCTAGGGTGGGGAGGCAAGAGTTGGTGGGTAGAAGAACACCTCAATTGAAGCAGGAGAGGGGGGATGGCATAGGGTTTTCAGGAGGGGGAAGCAGGAAAGGGGATAGCATTTGAAGTGAAAATAAAGAAATTATCCAATAAAAAATGAAATAAAAAAGGATGTAGAATTTATCTGGTTTTGTTTCAAATGTGTAATGTCTGACACTTGATCAAATTTGTAGAGACTGACACTGAAGTCCTTTATTTTAGACATATGTTAACGCAGTACAACTTTGGTAAAAATATGTGGTAATAACTAGCTCAATTGCATGTGCACAATAATGCCTAAAGCATGTGTATATTTTAACTCTTTTGCAAAGTACATGTGACATCTCCTCTGTGGTTCAATTGCCTGAGGAAGGAAAATAGAGATAAAAGTTTACAGAGGGAGACTTAGGATTAATGTTCTGGAAATATGGGTGAGCTCTTAACCTACTGATATCAAAGGTTACCCAGTTGTTAATAACTTCCACTCCCAGCCTTCTGGGTGAAAAACAGATATACATTTCTTCTATTGAGGAGACAGCTCAGAGTGAGTATCATTTGGGGTTTCTCCAGTGGTTATTTGGAAGCACTCATGCTCTCAGACAAGAATCCAAAATATACTTCTTCTTTAAGCTGTATTCTTTACTATGTAATTACTTCATCTGCCATATTTTATGCTTTTGGCTCAAATTCATATGTACATCCTATCAAACTTACACACATACACACACACACACAGACACACACACACAGACATACACACACACAAACACACATCCTACTTTTGTTTTCTTTTTATTTATGCAAAGTTTATCCAGTAATTCTGTAACTTGCATAACATGCTTTAACTGATGAAGTGTTTCTTTTCTGACGTACAAACGGTTGTATTTCTTTCAGCTAATCTAAATGCATTGACTCCATGTTTAATTTCAATTACATGCACAGTTACAGATTGGTAGGAACATATTTATGGCAGTATCTTCTGCTTGTTTTGACTACTTTATTTCCTCTGTCTCTATTCATTTGTGATTTAGTTTTTTATAGATTGATAAAGTTTTATGTTTTTCTTTTTGGTATTTAAACTTTTCAACAGATGTTTTTCATTGAACTTATTTGAGATTCTCTGAACTTGCTGGGACTGAATGTTGAGGTAGTACTTCACTAGGTATGTGTTCTTTATGTTAAGCTTTCTTCTTCTTTCATTTAATAGTGTGACTCACATACTTTCTAGGCTGTTCACTAATTTCCATTTAATTTCATTTTCATTTTTAAAAGTAAAAAATGTTTATTTTTTTTAAAAATCATTACCAATTATCCTCTTCCCTGTCACACACCAAAACTCTTTCTTTTCTTCAATTTCTTTATATATTTTTTTACTTATTCACTTTACATGCCATTCACTGCCTCCATAAATAAAATAATCAATATAAATCGAAGAAGAAAAGAAAAAATTAGCAATATATCTACATACATACTTTGAGGTATAGTCTCTCCCTCATACCAGAAACAAAGAATAACATTAAAATAGGAATTCAATGAATTAAAGGAGTTTGTACATTACAAAACATTGACACTGCTACACAAGGAAATCTACAGTAAATAAACTATAGTATGTTTCATTTTTATATCTGACATTAAGGCTCTCAAATATTCTATCTGCTAAAGACATGTAGAAGTATATGTCCATGTATAATCTTTTGTTTTGTTTTCTTAAAAATCCCATTTATTTGTTTATAACGTTATTGTCTTTTTTCTTCTTTTTTTATTGGATATTTTATTTACATTTCAGATGTTATTCCCTTACCCCATTTCCCCCAACCCAGGAACCACCTATCCCATCCCCACTCCTTCTGCTTCTTGAGGATTTGCCCCTACCCACCCCACCCACTCCCACATTCCCCCCCCCCAATTCCCCCACACTTGGTGTCCAGCCTTCATGGGACCAAGGATCTCCTCTCCCTCCTATGCCTGACAACTCCATCCTCCCCTACATATACAGCTGGAGACATGGGTCCCTCCCTATGTGTTCCAAGGCTGGTGGTTTAGGCCCTGGTAGCTCTGATTATTTGGTATTGTTGCTCTCCTCATTGGGCCCCAAACCCTTTCAGCTCCTTCATCTCCTTCTCTCTAAATCCTCCATTGGGAACCCCTTGATCAGTTCAATAGTTAGCTGTGAGCACCCACCTCTGAATATATCAGACTCTGGCAGACTTCTAAAGGATACAGCTATATCAGGCTTCTGTTAGCATGCACTTCTTGATATCCACATCAGCATCTACCTTTGATGACTCCACATGGAATCGATAAAAAAGCATGGACAAACAATAGGAAGAGGAAATTTCCTTTTTCTATCAAAATAACATGAGTTTGCAATTACAACCACCTAACCCTGGCATTACTTAGATGCCTCAGATTACTGTTCCTGCTCTCTATACCCTCATGGCATAGCCTTTGTTTTCAAGAATAGAGAGTCTCTGTAGTAGCCATTTAATTATTGTATATTCTATGTTCCTTATCATATTCTATCTTCATACAATCTATTTGAGCTCCTAAGTTCACACACTTCTCAATGATTTAGATTGTTTTGGAATATTATCATTCTGGAATTATCGGTCTAGAACTGGGTTCATTTTAATTCTTGGGGAAAGAGGTGGTCATGAAAAAGAAAACACAACCACATCACTCATGGAACAAATCCCAAGATGGGTGGCTTATTTATCATATGCTTTTTCAAATCCATATTGTACATGGATTATGCATAGATAAAATTTTGTACTTCCTTTGGCTTTCTTGGACCCATTAGAAATTGATCTTCCCTTCGATATCAGTCTCTCTTGATGCCACATAATATTTTATTCTGAGAAAACGCTCAAATGTTGTGTAATCCACTATGATAATACATTTTCAAAGGTTTGACAACAGAGGCTGATAGATGAGAAAAATAAAAATGTAAACTTATCCTCTATCCCTGTTATTTAAGTAAATCTCTTTCTCAAAATGTAATTAGCCCAGTTAGTGTACCATAACAACAGAAAGCTATTTCTATATATCTATAGGAGGAAGGAATATAATGAGATTCACAGAGATGATTCTGCGTTTTCTCTTACTGGTCTCATGGAAGAGTCACAGTAACACATTCTTAGGGTGATGTCCCAATATTCTATCCACATTTCAGTATAGTTCCCTATTTAAACATTCACCCAACCATTAACACAACTACAGTAGAGAGCTTAGGTCTATCACATAATCACAGTGGTACAAAGCAGAGAAGGTCATAAATAATGTTCAAGGCCATTTACAAATGTGAAGAATAATTTTAAATGTGCTTTTGAAACTGATTGATTATTACCTTTTAAATGAGTTATCATTGTACAAATTAAACAGCACAAAATTATTATATCAATTGGACTCATCTGAGAATAAAGTGAGGATTTTGTGGCCATATTTTCAGGCTTTACTATGTGTTTCTTGAAAATGACCTTCTCTGATATCACTCCAAACAAACATGCAAGTAACACTGGATCAGGAGCATATTTTTCATTAGTCTTTAAATCCATTCTGAATTGGGTCAACTGGCACATAATAACTTTTGTTGCAACATGTTCCAGTTACCCTATGTGATATAAAACAGACACTGCAGTCTCCTTCTAAGCAGAATATTAGTATCTCATTATTTTGAAGCTTTCTTACCATTTAGTATGAAATTACCCCTACTTTCATATGGAGTTTGAACTTCAAGTAATATAATTTGTTGGGATCAATGTATCTTAATTTTACCTACTGTGTACTTCCTTTACTTTTACTGTAGTAAGAATAGTTAAATCTTTAAATATCTTTTTTTTACTTATCAAATTTTGTATTGTAAATTAAACTGTTAATTAAGAAAGATGGTGATAGACAACTCACAAAAATTTTCACAAGGAGGACTCATAGTATTTTTAGCTCATCAGAATTATGTCAATGAGTTAAAGATTTGATAATCCCTTCTTTGTTTTCTATCCCTTCACAGCAGACGTTCTTTAATGTAGTCCCCTAATATATCTTTGAAATGTATTATTCAAATACAAGATTTTATGGGTTAGAAACGTCATCTATAATTTTAAATTTTAAAAATAAATCATTATTTCTAGGGACACATATGTTCTGTTACTTCCTGCATTTAGTGATCTTGGGCTTGTACAAAGTGCTTAAATGAGTGATCTTTGCAGCTGCGCCCAACCCTAACTGTTTCCAAATGATTTGCATACTCTCACTGCACATTCTTGGGGACTTCTTCATATCCCAGTCACACCCTGTACAGTTGTCATTCCAGTCAGAACTCAGCATGAATATGAGGGCCCCTGCTCAGTTTCTTGTGCTCCTATTGCTCTTGTTTTCGGGTATAAAAAAGGGGTTAAAATGAGGATTTCTCTGTGAACAACTGTGATTAATCTTGACTGGCAGTGGGTTCATCCTATCTTACCATGATTAACTAAGTGGTTATTTATTTTGTCTCCATATCTAGGTTGTGGGTCTGCCATTCAGATCACCCAGTCGCCATCCTTCCTGTCTGCATCTCTGGGAGACAGAGTGACTATCACTTGTGAGGCCAGTGAGAATATTTATGGGCTTTTAGGCTGGTATCAGCAGAAACTAGGAAAAGCTCCTAAGCTCCTTATCTATGGTGCAACCAACTTGGAAGATGGGGTCCCAACAAGGTTCAGTGGCAGTGGGTCTTGGACAAAATATTCTCTCACAATCAGCAGCCTGGAACCTGAAGATAGTGCAACCTATTACTGTCAGTATACTCATATGTCTCCTCCCACAGTGATGCAAGTCATAACATAAATCCTAATGGAAGCAGAACTAAGAGGCCTGCCTGCCCCAGCTTGTCTTTCTCATTAGTCACCCACTGAAACTGTTTCTCAGATGTCACAAGACTTTAAGCAAAGCTTGTGGAGAGTCATTTGTTTTGGTTGAAGTTGCTAATCAGTCCTTTCTGTACTCTCTCTTTTTTCCCTTTCTATCTCCAGCAAAAGAGTGTACCAATGTATAGCCTTAATAGAGAAGACAGTGGTAGAAGACTGAATTCTATCCCTGGAAAAACCAATACAGAAGAATGGGAAACTGCTGTGCACATTCCTGTACATATTATTTAAATACAGAAAATTAGCTTCAAAGCATCATTATATAGAAGTTAGGGAAATATCACTGTGAGATACATGACAGTAGAAAAGATTCTTGATTTTCCTTCAAAAGCTAGAGAACCTATGTCAGAGAAAGAAACATCTGCCTAACCATGATCTACTGTATCACAAAGTTCCAGCAGTTGGTGTTGATGTTCTTGGCTGCTTGCAGCATTTCACAAAGGATTCATCAGGCTCCAGTGTTCATTGATCTGCATAAAAGTATCTGACTGTATTGAACAACACTTACAATACATTCTAATCCAACTGTGTGAAGTGGAATACAGATTGTTTTCTCTGTGAAAATGTAGAGAGTAAAGAGTTGTCTTAAGTATGCTTCTAGAAGTGGTATTAATGAAGAATTGATATACCAGAGCCTAATTTTAGAAACAAAACACCATCACAACAATAGGGATCTGTACTTCATTCTTTTTGATAATATATTTCTTATCTCTTCATAATGTTCCACTCATCAACCTGTCTGTAAAACTATGTTACATGCAAACTTAATTACTGTAATTGTATACAAAAGATAACAATTAGGTAAGAAGATAAAATCCTACTTTCCTTGGCTTCAGAATTTCTTAATTTTGTTGTCATTTGATTTTCTCATAAATTCTAGATTGAGCTTTTTCAACTTCAGAAAATATTCCACGAGTATTAGTTGAATTGCATTAAGTTTTTCTGCAAATGGGAGATGATATACATTTAAAAGTGGCTTTTGGTCATAGAGAGAATAACCAGTGGTTAAGATCACTGCTTTTCTCGATGCAGATCTTGGTTTGATTTTCAGCACCCAGGTAGTCATCCTTATCTATTTTTAACTTTAGGCCTAAAATCAGCAATAGGCCTGACATACTTGCCTGCTATCACAAAGTCTTGAGTCTTTGTGTAAAAACACTGAAACAGATAGCTATTAGATATTGTAAACAGGCAGCTTTTGTAGAAATTTACCACCCTGGATAACAACAAGTGGTCCTAGGACTCGTGGATAGTCATAGATCTTGTGTAGCCTTGGTGGATAATATCAACTTAGATATTAATCTAATGAATCATAGGCAGAGTCACAGTGACTTGTCCCCTGAACATTCACCCAGCTGACACTCTGTTCTTTCAGATATCTGTACTTCCCCTCATTGCCTATGCTCCTGTATCATCCCCTGCCCCACATCCTGCCATTTTCTGTATATAATCCCTATGTGAAAAAGTAAAAATTGCTACTCGATCAGACTATAGACAAGCCACTTGTTCTTTGCGCCTGCCTGTTTTCCCCCACTGTCTCTTTCAGGTGACCTCCCCATACCCTGCTTAATACCCTCCTGGACAGGATGTATAACATGAATTAAAAGCTAAACTTTCTAGAGGAACAAACTTTTAGGCTTTGGATGTGTTGTCATTGTTTTAGAGGGCATAGAGCCAAATAACTGGGGACCAATGTATTTATTATAAAAAGTGTTAATGATATGGGCAAAAAAAATCAAGGGAAATCCCATGGTGGGGCACTGTAGTGAAAGTTGAGAATCTAGCACCAGAGACAGACAGTATGGTGGGGAATCTCTTAAGAGATCAGAGCACTCATGAGAGAAGTGGGATCAGTGTGCATACATTTTAAAGATCTGTGGAACTTTAGAGTAAGAGACTACAGATAAGGTCTCTTATTCCCAAGTAATGAAGAGAATGGATATCAGAGGCCTGCTGCCAATACTTTAACTCTAGCACCCTTTTATGTTATCTCATTTCCCTGGTGAGAGATTATATATCTTGAATGTCATGATAAGGTATTTGTAGGTATCTATGAGTTGGAGAGCTCCATATCAACATCCCTGTAGCACCTCTCAGTATACACAAGAGTAGGAAAGATGTAGGGCAGGGGCAGCGGCAGATCTCTGAGTTCCCGGCCAGCCTTGTTGGCAGAGTGAGTTCCAGAACAGTCAGGGTACAGAAAGACTCCTTGTCTTAAAAAAAAAATCAGAGAGAGAGAGAGAGAGAGAGAGAGAGAGAGAGAGAGAGACTGAGAGGCAGATATAGCAAAATTAATCAAAAGAACATAACATAAAGGACACAATGAACTCAAGGACAATAGATGCATGTGTAGAAAATTATCAAAACAACTTTTAGTGTTATTTAATATCTGTTATTGTCAAATTTTATAGTGCCTCCCATTCTTTAGACTCAAACACTCTTACAAAATTAGAATTTATTTGTTTATAGAATGTTTCTTTATAATGTTATTTCTTGATAATAGCACAAAATGTTTGTCTTGTCAACAATGACTATCAGAACATTCTTAGGGTTGAGTACATGCTTTAGTGAATAAACTCTTTTAAACATTGATGTGAGAAAGCATGTGTGTTTTATAGTTCTGCAAATTAAGACATAATTCTAGCATATATTCCATAGGATTTCCAGGTTCTCTAACACATGAATCTCTGACACTTTTTTAGAAAGCTGTGGACTTGGGCACCCAGTACTGTCATAACTAATCCAAAATTACACAGTGATGTTCTCTTTGTCCAGGGCTGATATCATGAATATAATTTCCACCATTTTGTTCACAGTCGTTGTCCTTATTATGCCTGGCTCTTCTCAAACAGCTGAAAATGTCTATAATGCATATTTCCCCTAGGGAGATCCATCCATTCTAGCCTGAGATCAAAGGTCAGCTGTAGTCTTGCCTCGATTTCCAGTGGTCCCTCTGTTAAAATATTACAGTTGATGCACCCTGCCCTGTTTTTTGGACTTCTGAATCACTGATAAGAACAGCAGAAATGAACAAGGGGAATAAAGAAGGAGGGACAATTCCTTAATGGGACAATTTACCTTTTCTTTCCACACTGCCCTCGGTTTAGTCTTCTCTAGAACCCTCAATTGAGAGCCTACTTTCAGAGCTTTCAAAGCTGTTGAGAAAAATGGCACCTTTATACCCTTTCTTTCCTCTCTATTTAGCATGCTTCTATTACCCTTTGTGATTTTTTTCTTCTCATTTTTTGCTGAAATACTAACCTCTATGGTTCAATGACAAGTCATTTCTTCTTTTTTCCTTTTTTTCCATCTCTTTTGCCAGCATCTGGTATACATAGTTCATTTGTAATGTTATCTGACTCTTAAATTATTTTTAAAAATTTAACATGATTTTTATTGATTGCCAGTTTATGATATTGGAACAGAGACTGTGGATAGCTCCCTTTTCCAATTGGTTGGGGTGGCCTCCATAGGGTTATAGAAATGATTAAAGCAGAATTTAACAATCTTTGCCTTTCTTGTTCCTCTCAAGATGCTTGTGGACAGAGACTTCTTTCTTAATCACATCATAAACATCCTCAGGGAGATCAGGGGTGAGGACTTTGGATTTAAGAATTCTCAAGACTTTACTACCAGTCACATAACAAGCCTGTTCCACAGCACATGAATCCTTCAGTATTACACCTATTTGGGAGATAATCTTGCTTTTCTTGGATAGTTTGTAAATCTGTTTCTTTACCTATTCAGATGTGAATTTCAGACAGGTGGGGATACTAAGGTAATAGGGCAGTACCTACTTGGATAGGCTGTTACCAGGATCCTGTGAGTGACCAATGATGGTGGTCTGGCATAAAAGAAAGACTCTTAAATTATTAGTTAAATTAAATTACAATTCAAGTCTGGTTTTAATTATTTTATTAATAAGACTTTTAATCAAGAAGAGAACTCATATTTTTCACATTCATTGCAGCTACAATCCCTGCTTCTACTTTCTCATTGCAAGCAAACTTCTCCAGTATAGGGCGCATAACTAGGTACAACTGTCCAGTGAATTATATGGAGGGCAAGGTGTTAAAACAAATGGAGGGAAAGTGGTGAATGTATCTGCACATGCTTTACTGTTCATATGTATGAAATTATCCAGGAAAAATATTAAAGGTTGCCATAGCTATGGCACAGACTTCTAGCTATCTTCCCATAGCTGTTCTGCTGAATGGGCCTTGGGTAGAAAGCGATAACATCATAAGCTTTGCTGTGATCATCCAGAAACCCAAAATCAACCTCTTAGAGTTTCTCTGCCAGTGCAGGGAGGGGTCAGTGGCCTAGGACATTATCTGTAATGGAAACTAAAAGTTTTTGTATGATCTATAATCTATCATGTCTAGTGAGGGAGACCACACAGAAATATCCAAGCCATCTGGGCTTGAAGCAGACTGAAAAATTTTGCAACTTTATGTCTATGTTCAGTAACCTGTTTCATTATCCATGGCATTCTATGTATTGGAGCATACAGACTTCTTTTGCAACACACAACAATTAATGCAGAAATACATAATTGTGTAAACTGCTGACAACAAGAGACTGAGTGCTAGGCTCTAAATGTTACAACACTGAACAATCATGTGTCAGTCGATAATAGAGAGGACAAGAAACCATACACCAAGAATCCCTGCAGCTCAGTGCTGCAAAAGGTGCTACTTTCCAATGACAAAGAAAGAATACAAAGATCTCAACATTTCTAAAAATAATTGCTATAAATTCTTTCACATAACTTTCCTTCCATTTTTCAGCAGATGTTACTGAATGTTGTTTTAGCAACAGCCAAACTAACAGCATTTGCTTTTTTATCCTGTCTTTTCCAGGCATGTTATTATCCTTTCAAGTCTACTGTGGGCACTTACACTGTCTATCAAATGCAGATGTGTAAATAGTTCCATACTCTAGAATACATCTGTGTGAAGACACTGTTCATGAAGTCTTGATCCTGGCTAATCTGCTTTAGGATGAGTTTGTAATTACCATTGAGTATTGCAGATAGTAGTACATCCTACTGAATCCCTGGAATGATTTATACTCAGGAAATTAGGCTAATGCATTTTTAGCAATAACTCACATATTGGGAAAATATTTGCACATAAATATTAAGATAGGGCTAGTCTTCAACTTCAGAGTATACACAAACTACAAACAAGCCAACAGCAAAAAAAAACATAAATTTATTTTTAAAATGGGCAATCAACATGAAGGGACAGACTTTTCTCAAAAGAAGGCAAGTGGCCAGTTGTTTCTTAAAGAACTGAAGATGACTTTCAGAAGAATGCGACAGAGAGGTAAAAGGAGGTTAGAGGTAGTGAAGTAATGTAGAAAAAATGGTGTGAGGATCAGCAAGCAGCAACAAAATTATTTTTATTGGAGAACATTACTTATTTAAAACCTCTCCAAGGGACTAGATGGCAAATCAGTAGTTAAGAACCCTGAATGATCTTCCAGATGACCTGATATAAACTCCAAGGACTACATAGTAGTTCACAATCACCTTCACAGCACACCTTCAATTCTAGGGAAGAAAATATATTCTTCTAGACTCTGCAGGGTACAAGACATGCAAGTACTGCTTTAGTCATACACACACATATACACAAAACACACATGTACATAAAATTAATATTAAAAATAAGAAATATTAAAACACCAGTGTGGCAGTGCACACATTTAGTCTCAAAAACTCATGATGCAAAAACAAGTGGATCTCTGTGAGTTCCAGGTTAGTTAGTGTTATATAGTAAGACTCTGTTTTAAAAACAACAGTCTATAAAAGCCTATCCTCTGCTGTCCACCACTAGCAGGCAGAAAATCCCAGAGGTCGGCCTGCCTGATGCCCTGCACCCTGAGGTAGCTACTACAATGTGCAAAGGAATGGTAGAATGTGGGAGAAAAAGAGAATTAGATCAGTTTTAGTCCTATGTGTAAAGGTAGAACTGGAGATTTGAGCATGGAGAGGAACAGCCTGTTGCAAGTATCCTGCCCTGGCACCTGAGGCCTTGCAAATATCTTGTCCTGTGCTGGCTCTGAGGGTCATGTTTGGGTCTGTGGCCATGTAGCATTAAAGGGCCTATGTCAATGTTCATGACCTTTATTATCAGTAAAACCCATGTAGACATCTAGTTATGGAAAGCCACACCTGACTACTTATGTCTAATGGTTACACATGCTCCTGGAAGCATTATAGAGCTGGCTCTGATGACAGGGACAAGGAAATCCATCCTGAGGGCATGGTCAAGGGAGAACTGTCCCTGTCCCTCATCTTGTATGAGATAGCTTGGCCATAAAGAGATTTATTCTTTTCCTTTTACCTATTCTCACCATTAGCAGGTAGAAGAGCTGGCACCAAGTTTGTGAGAGACAGAGAGCTGATCTCATCCCTCACAAGCTTCAGAACTCACACTGGTCCTGTGGTTGCAAGAAAACTGCCAGAGTGTTGGCCCACCCCAATATGTACTCCATTTCAAAATTGCTGGTGTGCATGAAGGGACTAGTCATACTTATCCAAAGCTCCAGGATCTCTATGATACAGGTTAACAACAGAATATCTGAGTGAAGATCTAGTGAGGATCTAGTATTGAGAGTATAACAGAGGTCAGAGGCCTCAAATCAGACTAAGGACCCAATACAATGAACATTTGCAAGGAAAGATATATGGACATAAGACTATACTGTAGACACTATAACACACTGATGCTTCCACTAAAAACTTTAAAATGTTTTTTCTTTTTAATTTTTTCAAGGAAGAGTTGCAATGGCAGACGGTAGAGACAAAATTATGGGGAGAAGGATTGTGATGCATGATGTGAAATTTCTAAAGAATCAATAAAATGTTTTAAAAAATACTTCAAGATCAGACTAAAAATATCAAATAAAAGTCTACAGACTCGTTTGTGATATGTCGCTTTTCTGCTCCCCAATGTTCCCAGCTTATGATAAGTCATGTTTTCTTTTGCATTCTAGAGATAGACACTATTGCTTTTATAAATAATAAACAAAATCACAATTAGACAGATTTCTAGATGAAAATACTATCTAGTTATGAATACATATGTTTATATTTTTCAGTGAACACTTTAGGATTTAAGTCTCTGAAACTTTTTTCCAATTACTTGAATTTGAATATGGAACAAATACTATTTAAATCTTCCCACTCTGAATCAGCTCATAACTTAATATGTCTGCCTATTTGAGTCCTATAACTGATAGAAATTCTATTAATCTAAGCATTAGACTAAGTAACAATTGTCTAGTGACAATGATGTATGTCTTTTTGTAACTTCATTCTGCTTCTTTTCTTTTTTTGCAATAAGAACCTGTTTTTATATTTCCAGATACAGAAGTTTATATGTTTTGTAAATATTGCTTGAGAGCAATACTCATATGTATGGTGCCTTCTGTCTAATAGCACGTAAATACAGATACATATCCACAGTGAAATGTTGGCTCAGCCAGGATCCACTTTGCATATATATTAAAGAATGACTGATCAGACCAGAACTGTTTTGTCAAGGCGACTTTATATGGTGGATAGTTTTCTTTTCTTTCTTTCTTTTTTTAACAGACAGAACGTAGGTAGTGCACATCTTTCTAAATGATAGCATTGTTTGCAAATAACAGATTCCAGTGCTCCAACTTAGGTGTGAATTCACTTTGACCCAGGAACTGGGAGTAGAGCCCCTCAACAGGGCTTTAAGTTAGGGAAAAATTGAGATTATCAGAATATGAGGAGTCTACTTTGATTCCCCTAAAAACAAGAGTCACAAAGAAACCAGATTATGTCTTCCACAAAACCTAAATAATAAACCTAGTAATGACCACATGGCAAAATTAGGATCATTCAGTTTCTGCCTCCATCTAAAAACAAGACACAAAATTGACTGCCTTGAAGGTTACAGCTTCCCTAGATGTGGAATATGTAGCTACTCAAGAGTAGTTACATAAAAAAACCCTTAATTTAAAATACTTTATTACATTTGTTTCTGTGTATGTGTGTCATAGAACAACTTGAAGGTGTCAATTCTCTCTATTGAGTCCTGGGGATCGAACTCAGGTCAGCCGGCTTGCTGGCAAGCAACTCTACCAACTGAGCCACTTCTATGACCCCCAAATAAATATCTAATATAAGAATCATCATACCTCACACATTTGTAGCAATAGATAATTACCTTGTTCCTTCCCCTTTAAGACAATCATTGTACAAGTCTCAAAACTTAACTATGCAATAAATTATTCAGAACCCTGATGGCATGTATACTCCTGGAGCACTTCTTCCCTCAAGAAAGCATCAATTTGAGCAGTGGGAAGCAGCCTCTTGTAAGGGACTGTATTGGCTTAATTACGTATCACACATTCCCTAAGCTATGCTAGGTCAACTCATGCTTGCCCCAAGCTCATTTTATATCAGATGGTGAACAGATATTTAGACAGGGCATTCATTCTCTGAAATTTCTCTGTACACAAGCCTGAATTTATGGCCAGCTAAGCCTGAAACTTAACTTAAACTTAACTTAACTTCCCAAGGCAGCTAGAGGTGCTGCTGTTGGTAACTACTGACATCAGCTCCTTGATGTTTACATAGTAAATGTCTGCAGCCTAGAACATTACAGATTCCAAAACTGATAAGGAACCTGTGGGTGTCAATGGGTAAATCAAACAAAGTTTATTGTTAGTGATGCCAAAACTGGTGAGAATGAAGTCCTCACAGCACAGAATCTTTACATTTTGCCTAGTAAAATAAAACCAACCCAACAACATAGCAATGACACATGGAACCAGAACTTGCATGACAACACAAATCTCTCTCTGAAGGTATGAAGAGGTTGTGCCTGGACAGTAAGCAGCACAATTACCTTCATCTCACAAAGAAATACAGATAGGGAATTTAAAGTGTTACAGTGTAGTGGCAACTGCTACAGTAGCCTCCAGGGAGGAGAAAAGTGACAAACAAAATTGCATGTTTGCTGATGACAACACAAAATAAGGTAATTCCCACATTCATTGTAAGAAATATTTACAGAAAAAGAGTTCAAAAATTTTGGGAAAAATTTTTCCATAACTGTAAATAGAACTTGGAAGCTGTTGAAATTAATAAGTAGGTAGAAAATGCTATCCTTTGAGTTCCAGACTCTGACTGCTTCCTTCTGGAATTCCTTGTAAAGTCTCATTACATCAAGATTCTAGCTCTTGCTTCAGCAGTTTCGCCACAGCCATGCTGACTCTGGAGTTAAAACATAAAATCTTGTCCCTGGTACCACGAGACCATGCAAGAGAGGAGGTGAGAAAATGAAGTCTTGAGGTAGCAGAGCATTCAGTCCCCCAGCTTTTGAAAACTTCACAGCACAGTGAAGTCCCAACATTCCAGTGAAGCTAAGGAATGAAAGCAGCCTGCTACCCACATGCCACACGAGGCAGAGAAATCAGAGGGGTTGACACATGCCTCTAACTGACTTAAAAGTCAATTAAATAAACTGTAAATTGAATTTACAACTGTTTCCTACTAGATTTTTTGGGGGGACACTCATTTTGTTTACCATCAGTGGCACGATTCTAATTGGAGATGTGCGGAGTTGCTTTGGTCAACAATGTGCACAGAAGGAGATTCTAAGACTATGTTCTGCCTTTTGCAGTCAGCTTCCAAATCAAGAGTGTCCTGTCCAATCTTTAATGTGTAACATTCTTGTGGTAAATGGTCATTAAAAAGTCTAGTAAGAGAGTTATTTGTCATGTCTCTTCAGTTTTCTTTACTAGGCACCCAACTTTGACAAAACTACAACAAACAAACTAACAAAACTAGATATGTTTATATAGGAAGATGCTATGGTGAAAAATATGAACAAATACAAAGGTTATTGAAAAGATTACCTTCGTTCTGTGGGACCACATTGTGATGCTTTCTCTTTAGACCCTGTATGTCTCCATTAACAGAGATTCCAGTTTTCACAGTGCAATTCAGCTGCCTGTAATATTGGTAGTGAGGACTGAATTTATTTTTCTACAAACAGGGCAGACACTTTGTCAAGTGACTATTGAGAGTGGGGTTTTTCACTCTCTAGGTACTTTTCACACAGCTGTACCAACCATGAGATTTGCATTTTGCTCCCTAAGGAGTTCCTCTTCTTTCAAGTCCAGGGTAAAAGCTAACTCCTCTGTCTGTTTGACTACTGTTGACTCTTCCTATCAAGTTCCCAGAATGAAATGCCCTGCTCAGCTTCTGGGGCTGCTTGTGCTTTGGATCCCTGGTAAGGAGACAAAGATGAAGAAGTAGAATGTGGTGGGATGGGGTTTTCTGATGATCTGATAATGAATATGCAGGTTGTGTACATGTGTGAGATATACAGTTCTGTTTTCCACTAAAGGGCTTGTAAGGATGAAATGGTGAAGAGACAAAACCCCATGTTTCTGTTGCAACTCTGACAAGTTCCAAAGCCAAAAGGCCAGGTGATTTTGGAGACCCTCTTTGTTCCCTCTTCATACATATTTTATGTGGAGCACTTTTAGAGTATGAAGGAAAGTCATGAACACAGTGAGTAGACAAAATAAAGGAAGGAAAGTCACTTCGTTGTATCATTTGTTTGCACATAACCATTTATTTCTCTTATTGCAGGAGCCACTGGGGAAATTGTGATGACCCAGGCTGCAGTCTCCAATCCTATCACTCTTGGAGAGTCAGTTTCCATCTCGTGCAGTTCTAATAAGAGTCTCCTACACAGTAATGGCATCACTTATTTGTATTGGTACCTGCAGAGGCCAGGCCAGTCTCCTCAGCAACTCATATATCCGATGTCTAACCTTGCCTTAGGAGTGCCAGACAGGTTCAGTAGCAGTGAGTCAGGAACAGATTTCACTCTGAGAATCACTAGAGTGGAGTCTGAAAATGTGGGTGTTTATTACTGTTTGCAACTGCTAGAATTTCCTCCCACAGTGTTATAGCCCTGAACAAAACACCCTTGCATCAGGAAACAAAGCTACCTGGAAAGATCCTTGTTTTGGGTTTGACATAATGAATCCAGCATGGCAAAGTATATTCTTAAGAGATAATGTTTTCCTCTGAATTTCAGCTAATGAAAAATGAACCCCTAGGAAATGGAACATTCCATGAGAGTTCATGCTGGAGAAGAGGCAGCAACTTCTATGCAGGGATGATATTTCATAAAATGCCTTACTGGATGAGGAAAATGCACTAAGTTTTGGTCAGTGGTGGGTAGGACTACACTTTGACCAGGATCACTTCAATGTTCATTTCTTCAAGTCTCAGTTCTCTGGATGTATTGTCCCACTTCCCAATGTGCCCAGATTGAATAATTTTTTTCTGACTTTTACTTTAAAGATAGCTTATTGATAACATATTGCCATGCAAGGCTTGGGAAACAGTTGTGATTCCATGTTAATTTCAGCATGTGGCACAGAGACTGTGATTTGGGTGTTTTGGTGAAGAATACCACTGCTTTTTACCCTTTTCTGAAGAGTCTACCTGAGGCTAAGGTAAAGAGACTTATATTAATTGTTAGACAAAGGAAGTTTCAAAAAAGCACAGCAGAGACATTGTCCTCTGGTTAAGTCTCATAAAGAGCATTTTGAACTAGCCTAACAAGCTTAGAAAGGAACACTATAAAGTATATGGTTCAAGTATTAAAGGTGCACCAGGAAATGAAATGGAACTGAATCCTCTGTTCTAGGAGAAAAGAGACATTGGGGAAAGATCCTACTCTGCAAAGTTTAGATCCAGGTATGGTAGTACATATGCTTAATCACAGGAGACAAGCATGTAAATATGTGAGTTTAAGGTCAATCTTCAGAGCAAGATCAAGGACAGCCAAGCTTAGGCAGTGAAAACTCCCTAGTGATAATGGAATAGAGCAAGGGGGCATGTTCCAGCCTGCAAACAGCAGAACTTGGCAGCTTTGGCCATGAGGCTCTGGGTTTAGAGTGAAAATAGAAGGACTACTGGTACAATTGATGCTGGTTAGCTGGAGCTAATAAATTAATAGTGATTAAGAAGAGACCAGCATCCCTGAGGTAAAATCTTCTGGGAAGTGTTTTCTGAGAGAAAAAAAAAAGGTATGTTCCAGAGATGTCCAAGGTTATACCTTGTGCTGCAGCTTTACTTGGTAATACGTAAGAGTTACCAGGTGGTATACGTTTGAAGGCAGGAAAGGGTCATGAACAACAGCAGAGGGTTGGCACCATGAGAGGCAAGGGAAGGCCACTGTTGAAAGTGAAGCCTCAGTTGTTTTTACTACCTAAGAATAAAGAGGTCATGCAAATGATTTTAGGCTTTGTCCTATGAAGAGAGACTATGAGAGGCTATTGGTGAAGCCTAGTTGCAGCAGAAGACCCCAGTATATGCCAGATATCAGGACCATGGGATGACTACCAAGAACAGCAGTGTCAGTAAAGTGGAACAACCTGGGCTTACAGAGGGCAGAGCTGGAGAAGTGATGCCAGCCCCTTGGAGAAGCACAGAAGACCATGGATTCCAGACATTGAATCAAGAAGCTATAACATTGAAGTTGCCTTGGAGACTCCAAGATTTTTGAGATGCCATAGCCAAAGTATATCTGATGATGGAAAGCTGTTAACAGGGAGTGGAACCAGCCCAATAAAGAAAGTTTGTTGCAGTCAACCAGGACAAAAAAAGAAGTTGAAGATCTGAAGACTGCTTTGACATCAGATGTGAAGATACAGAGAATGGAGATTTCCCAGTAGACTTCTTGTCTTGATTTGGGGACTACAGTTAAGTTGAATGGATCCCAGAAGAGACTTTGAACTATGGACATTTAACATTGTTGAAATTGCTATAGAGTATGCAGACTTTGTAAGTTGCACTAAATGTACTTTTTATTATGCTGTGGCTGGATTTGGCCCCATAGACTCATGTGTTTGAACAAGCCTATAGAGGACAGAGAGTGGAATGTGATGGTTTCCATACACTTGGCCCACAAAGTGTCACTATTAGGAGGTATGACCTTGTTGGACAAGATGCATCACTGCAGACCTGGGATAATGACTTTTATCCTTGCTTCCTGGAAGTCAGTCTTCCACTGGCAGCCTTCAGATGAAGATGTAAAGCTCTAATCTCTGCCAGAACCATGTCTGCCTAGATGCTGCCATACTCCCTGATGATAATAGACTGAACCTCTGAACCTGTAAGCTATCTCCAATTAAACGTTGTCCTTCATAAGACTTGTCTTGGTCAAGGTGTCTGTTCAAAGCAGTAAAACTCTAAGACACCAAGTTTTCAATTAATTTAATTTCTGGATATATTCTTATCCAAACTACCACAGCAATCAAGAGCTATGATAATCACATGTACTGTTTTAGATATCTTTAGTATACTTCTGATCAACATCTTGAAGAAATAGAATACAATCCTGGCACAGGGCTTTTTACTTGGCTACCTAAAGCTTTTTTCTTGAGTATTATGCCCTATGCAGTCTAAGTCTATTTAAACAATGTTATACTATTAATATCAATATATATGAAAATTATCAAATGAATTATTTATGGCTGTTTACAACATCTTTTTTTCTTTTCTTTCATTGGATATTTTCTTTATTTACATTTCAAATGTTTTCCCCTTTCCTGGTTTCCCCTCTGGAACTTCCCTCTCCCATTCTCCTTCATCCTGGTTCTATGAGAGTGCTTCCCCACCTACCCACTCTCTTATCCACCCTGTGGTATGGGGTGGGTCAGAGTGTGCCCACATCCCTGGCTGATGCAGTCCCTGGAACCGCAGCTCAGTCGAAGGTCCTCAGAGCCGCGGCTCAGGCCTCCTGGGAACTACAGTGGTGGTCCCAGCTGATGGTTCGATCTCGCCAATGCTGCTGACTCGGCAGCACAGACTGCTGGCAGTGACAGCAGGGTCCTAGGAGCAGGGAGGTGCCTGGTGGCAGGGAAGGGAGTCCCCGCAGCCGGGACGATGCCAGCCTGTGAGGGCATGTGTCCAGATTGCTACTGCAGGGGAGAGAGCCCCAGGGGCGGCTGCAGCAGGGAGGGTCTTCCCTGCTGCTAGTTTCCCACTTACACAAAGAGAGTCCAGAGTTCCAGGAGACACGGGGAATCGAAGATATAGAAATTTTACTGTCATGTTAGTTATGTCTGGATGGCATGCTCTCCCACAAAATGCCAGGAGGGGCTCCATTATATTGGGGAGCAGGGAAAAAGGAGCAGCTAGGGAGATGAAAATTTAGATATCTACACCCCAGCCTTTAGGTAATTCATTAATATGTAAATCTTGAGGCAGATAGGTGACCTAACATGCAGGTTAAATGGAGACTACTTGATAGGACTCTGGAGTCTGGGGGCATAGCTAAACACCCCAGGATTTCTACAGTCCAACATCCCCCTGCACTAGGACATCCAGCCTTCACAGGACCAAGGGCCTCTCCTCCCATTGATGGCCGACAAAGCCATCCTCTGCTTCATATGTATTTAGAGCCATATGTTGCTCCATGTGTATCCTTTGATTGGTGGTTTATACCTTGGGAGCTCTGGGGGATCTGGTAGATTGATATTGTTGTTCTTCCTGTGGGGTTCCAAATCCTTGCAGCTCCTTCAGTCCTTTCTCTAACTCCTTGATTGGGGACACCATGCTCAGTCCAATGCTGCAAGCATCTGCCTTTGTATTTGTCAGGCTCTGGTAGAGTCTCTCAGGAGGGAGCTATATTAGGCTCCTGTCAGAAAGAACTTCTTGGCATTCACAATCATGTCTGTGTTTAGTGACAGTGTATGGAATGAATCCCCAGGTGGAGCAGTTTCTGAATGGCCTTTCCTTCAGTCTCTTTTGGACACTTGGTCTCTGTATTTCCTTCTGTATTTTGTCCCCCCCCACTCTGTTTACAACATCTTTAATGTTAGTTTTTCTTCCACAACCCTCTCTCTCCTCAACCCTCTGAGGATCTTTTCTTCCCTTCCTTACTCAAAAAGAGTCCTTTCTAATTTCTCAGAATCAACTACTCCAAATTAAGCATACAACTTTATAGGTTGCCTTCAGCAATACAATCCTTTCCAGCTACAACCATTTACCTGGAAATTTTACTATTTCCTTTTTCTTTATATCTGAATAAAGAAATGTAGTTCAAAAATAAAATAAAATTATATAAACTGCAGGAAACTAGAGGCAATTGCATATTCATATTGCTTAAATTAAGAATATCATCCTTTGTGATTCCAGCTTCATCTCTCCTCACAGGGTTCCCAGATGCCTCCAGCACACTGGCTTGAAGAGGGCAGGAAAAATCTGGAATGGGTTGGGTCAGCAATCTACCTCTTCCTTCTAGGGCATCAGATGCTGCTTCCCACCAGACTTGAAGGGGGTGAAGCAGAGTCCAGGATGAATCGGTATCATGTCACTCTAGTCCACCTGGGAATGCTGAAAAGCATTACAACTCCTATAAAAAGAATAGAGACATTCAGGCAGTACGTGATGGGTTGGGCTCCTGGTCCATTGGTAGCTATGGTGACAGTGGTGATGTTGGGGTTCTACACTCTGATGAGAGTCTCTGCAAGAGAAAGAAGCCTCATCAGGCAGGTGAGTCCAAAAGTCCAATGATGAGTGGTTCGGGGGCAAGGGGAGTATCATCCCTAAGTATTACAGCCAAGTAAAATCAACCAGTCTCTAATGACCTATGGGGAAACAACTTATGTGTTTTATTACATGTAGACTGGGACTCTAAGAACCTTGGGGAGTGGAATGAGATTTGCGGCTAAATGCTTTCTCTTGCCCCAAGCTGTTCTATTTGCATAGAGAAGAATTCTAGGTGCTATGCTATTTGACTGACAATCTGTGGCCATGTAATTGAGAGTTTTTGGGTTACATGCTCAGAACCAGGCCAGGAAACAGGGACAGAGTTAGTTTCCCTCCTGCAGGTCTCACATTTTGAGATTTTTGAATTTTGGACATGCTTAACCTCACCAGTTCCATCTGTTTGCATGGTCCATGTGCCCTACAATTCACACCTTCAGACTTAAGTTTCCCTATTAATCAGACTCTTGGCTCATTCATATCACTTGTGTCTTTGTTAGGGTTTTACTGCTGTGAACAGATATCATGACTTTTAAGTGGATAACATTTCATTGAGCCGGCTTACAGGCTCAGACATTCAGTCCATCGTCGTCAAGGTGGGAGCAGGGAAGCATCTAGGCAGGCACAGTGCAGGCAAAGCTGAGAGTTCTACCTTCCTTTGAAGGCTGCTGGTGGAAGACTGAGTTCCAGGCAGCTAGGATGAGGGTCTTAAGGCCACAACCACAGTGACACACCTACTCGAATGAGGCCATTCCTCCTAATAGTGTCACTCCCTGGGCCAAGCATGTACAAACCATCACAACCATTGTGCTATCTCTCCCATTATGATCTTTAGTTCCCCTTTCAACTTCAATGCTCCTTTCTAATTTCTAATTTTGGATTAAAAAAACTACTCAAGTTAAGCATACAATTCAAAGGTTACCCTACCCAATTCAATCTACTTCTAGCCATATCCATTTAGTTTAAAATTTTATAATTTCACTTTCCTTTATATCTTAAATACTTTATATCTTAAATTATTTGAATTAAGTGATATCAGAATGACAGCTACCACGTGGTTATTCTCATTTGCACTTGTTAGATTCTATATAGTTACATATAATCACATGTGTGTTTCTCTGACATGAATTAGAATTGAAACTTTTTAAAAGAACAAATTTTTACATGTTTGGCTGTGGTGTTGTGGTTTCAGAGGACACTGAGATGAATGAAGACAACCAAGAGATATAAGAATTCTTAATGCTGTGGATATAAAAACCAAAGGAAATTGCATGGTAGGGTACTGAAGGGAGAATTTAGTCCTTAGAACAAGAGACGGACAGCATGCTAGGGTCTCTGCAGAAAAGCAGAGTTCAGAGGAGAGAATTGGAACCTAGTTCTAAAGACTGGGGGTTTTACAGCAAGAGCCTTCAGCCAAGCTCTCTGATTGCAATGCAAAACAGAAGAGTAGGGACAAGGAAGTTCCTTGAACAAGTACCTTAAAAATAACACCTTTATATGTTATTTCATTTACCAGGTGAGAGCTCCTATATTCAATGTTTCTGTAGGTCACCTGTTAGTTGCCACCAGAGGAGTAGAGATGTTGTAAACCTTCTACTAGATTCAAGCATCACATTTTCACATAGAAGAGGCTAACAATAGAGGCATGCTAGAAAACTTAGCAAATATATTAAAATATTGCTTGGTTTCTGCTATTGTCAAATGGTATACTATGTCCTGTATTTTAAATAATCTTACACAATTTGATTTTATACATCTCAGAGAATGACTTTTTCTGAACTTTATTGACCAGATCCATAAGTTTTGGGAGAAAAGATATAAGAACCCTTCTTAAATTTGAGATCATGATTTTACTGAATAAAATCATTAAAATGTAAGTATGAGATGGTGTGTGTTTTGTGCTTTTTTAGCTTAATGAGTGATACAAGTCAACTTTGGATAGCATTTTCAACTGTTCAATACATAGGTATATGACAATGTCTTAGAAATCTGTTTCTAGGAAAATGTGAATGAGATACCTGGAGAGGTTTTGTTAAGTGAGACCATGGTAGGCACATGTTCTGGCATTATTTAGTTCTGAATGGGGCTCATTTCTGAAGTTGGTAGGAATGTGAGTGGAGTTGGGGTTACATTATGAAACACTATGTAAACTGGTGTTTATTTTTGAGAAAGAATTATAAAATTGGTTGCTTGGATTTGAACATTATATGATCTGATATAAATGAGGATACAGAGTTAGAAGAGATGCTTTAAGTCAGATTCTAGAAAAATACTGTGACCTAATGGTTATGGGAAACAGTTTAAGAGTACACTGTCGGTAGTCTTATACACATTGTAAATTACACATTGTAAAATTACACATTGTAAAACATACATTGCAAATTACCCAGGAGAGCATACATGAGCACCTGAGGTTAACTATGTTTACATAACATACTTTGTGTTACTTAAAAGGAAATAGTCATTAAAAAATGGGCATGTGCTTAAGAAAACTTGAGCATTAGAATATGCAGTATAAGCTCAAGAACCTTGGAAGAGTGATGTATACAATGGGCAATTGTAAAAAAAAAACACTCAGAAGGGTCAGGGGGCTTGGAATTTGTCCACTCATTGAAGGGTGCTCATGCTATTTTGAAAACAGCCAGTGGCTATCCTCAGCAGATTCCATCTGCCTGGGCCAAGCCAGAATCTATGTGCACACTTAAATTCCTCAAACTGCAACGTAGATGAAGAAGACAGAACTTCAGGTCATCTGTAAAAGATATTCTTTGGGAGTTTATGTCATTTGATTGTTATTTCATTCCAGTGTTATCCAAATCAGATACTTTAGGGACCAGAAGGATGGTTTAACAGATAAGAGTACTCAGTTCTCTTCGAGACGTCCTGAGTTCAATCCTCAGCAACCTCATGGTAACTCATGACCATGTATAGTATGATCTGATGCCCTCTTCTGGCCTATAGGTGTACATGCAGATGAAGCACTCATACATTAAATAAATAAATTCATAGATAAATAAATAAATAAACAAAATGAGATACTTTAGAGATAAAAGAGAAAGCATTATTCTTAGTCCCACCCCACCTCAAGTTCCACCCCAAATGTGAGAAAGGATATGTACAACATATCCTTTTTTTCAAGGAAGGCTGGATTCCTAGTAATCCATAGATTTGCAGTCTGAAGGTCTGAAGGTGTTCACAAGTGGGCAACATATATATATATATATATATATATATATATATATATATATATATATATATATATATACATGCTTCTATCTGGAATTCAAGTTGTTCTTCATGTGGCCGGCAATTCAGCTGACAGTGTTGGTGGGATCATAACCTGTGCACTTAAATCTAGCACAGACATTCTTTCATGGGACTAAATAGGGAAGTTTTAGAATGGGAGGTTTAAAAGGCTAAGGTTCAGCCTATGACATTGGATCATTATTGAAATAATGAGGAAGAATCTTCTCTTCTGTGCCATGCTGCTGAGGACTGGATAAAAATAGGGGTAGTGTACTTCTAGTCATGGTATCCAAAAACTTAAGTCCATAATACTAAGGAATGTTGAACTAGGTCAGGTACTATGTACGTATTGTGAGAATCTGAGAGACCAGTATGTCAGAGGTATGCCAAGGACTGTAGTGCCTGCTATACTGAGCTTGTTTTTTACTGTTACTGAAGGTTCACAGCCAAAGAGGACCAGCATGACACCAGAGAAGAATAAGGTGTTAGTCTAAGTATGGTCCGTTTAGGGAAGATAGCAGTTGTGAAGCAAATAGAAATGAAAAATATGCTATTTGTACATAGGTAATTATTAAATTTTTGTTAAAATATTTCGTGTTTGTATATCATATAATTATTAATTCTGACAAAGAGTACATGAAGATTCATATCCAACCATTGTAACATCATCCCACATTCACAGAGCATTAGCTTTATTACATGAGCACAATTCCTTTCCCTGTGGACAATCAGGGAGTAGTTCATTGGTGAGCTGTCAGAGACAAGCTGGGAATGGTATTTAAGCTGCTACCACTTGCTTCTTCCCATGTCCTTCTACATTCAAGGCATGTATGTGAGGAGTGAGCTCTGACTTCTGAACATGCCTGTCAAACAGGAAGCATGAGCAGGCCCAGAGTCAAATCTGCCTGTCTTTCCAAAACCTTAGAGGATCTGTGCAATAGAAAAATTTCCCCTATCTTTTAAAATAAATAATTGAGAGTGATTACTCTTTCTGGAACACTCTTTACATTATTAGTTCCCTCTCATTTTAAACAACCATGGTAACAATTGTACAAAATGCTTTGTCTCAATGGACTAATTAGAACACATATTACTTCTACTGTCTCACAGTACCAATCCTTTGGCCATGAGGCCTAATTTTCCTGAACCTTTAATTTCTATTTAAAGAAAATTTTATCTTCTCTAAGGGTTGTGTCCCTCATATTTGGTACCAGCTGTGGAAGTCACTGCCAGTATCATGGCTAGTAGAGAAACCAACCATGTGTGGCAAGAAGGAAACTCTGGTAAGAAAGAAGTAGTTAGGTGATGGTATTTCAAATGTCTAAAGTCTGACGTGAGGGTAGTATACTTTAGACATATTTAAGTACAGTATAAAAATAAAAAAACAAAATCTTTTATCTCAATTTCATTTGAACAGTAAACCTAAGACATGACTACATTGAAATTCATTTGCAAAGTACATGTGACTTCTCCCCTAGGGGAGGATATGATTGAATGAGAAAGGAAAATAATGATGAAAGCCTATAAAGGAAGATTCTGGGGAATGTAGATGAGGCCTTATAGATAGAAAAGGTTTCCAGTTTACTAACAACATTCATTTCCAGTATTTTAGGTGAAAACCAAGTATATATTTCCTCTATTGAGGAGACAGGCCTATGTGATCAAATTCCTACTTTCTCCAGTACTTATCTGAGAGCACTAATGCTCTCTGCATTAGAAGGGGATTTGTTATTTTTGCAGTCATAAGAAGCTGTAAGGGTACTTCCCTCTATCTATATTGTAACATCAACCCAGGCCTTTGCATATTGTTCCCCTGGCAGGAACCACCCATTCCAGTTTGGGATAAAAAAAGTCAGTTATCTTTTTGTTGTGATTGAAAAGTCTTCTCAGGCTTCCTCCTCAAAATGAAGTTCCCTGGTAGGCTGTTGGTGCTGATGTTCTTGATCCCGAACAGAAGGAATTGAGAATGGGGAGGGAGCACAAGAACTGAGTCACACTGCTCACTGCATGTGTTGTACCACGTATGAGTAGACAGGTATTATCCACCAGGACGAGGCCTGTTGGGTGTATATCTATGAGAGGAAGGTATCTGAGTCGCACTGCTCACTGCATGTGTTGTACCACGTATCAGTAGACAGGTATTATCCTTCAGGACGAGGCCTGTTGGGTGTATATCTGTGATAGGGAGGTTCCAGATGGGAGAGAACCTGTGCTGCAATGAACATTATGGCATGGATGGATGGGATGGTCTAAGTTATGTACAGAAGCACCTTGGGGCTTCTACTTCACTTGTTTTGTTAGTAAGGGAATTTTAATATATAAAGAATTGTATGTATAAAAAACATCTCAGTTGAAATGTATTAAAAAATAATAAGATTGGTCATGAAATTTGTGCATGATTCTGTACTTATTTCTGCTTCCAGCAGTGATATTGTGATGACTCAAACTCCAGTTTCCCTGCCTGTCAGCCTTGGAGATCAAGCCTCTATCTTTTGCAGGTCTAGTCAGAGCATTTTACACAGTAATGGAGACACCTATTTGGAATGGTACCTGTAGAAGCCAGGCCAGTCTCCACAGCTCTTGATCTACAAGGTTTCCAACAGATTTTCTGAGGTCCCAGACAGGTTTAGTGGCAGTGAGTCAGGGACAGATTTCATACTCAAGATCAGCAGAGTGGAGTCTGAGGATTTGGGAATTTATTACTGTTTCCACGATACACATTTCCCACCCACTGTGATGCAGACCCTAACAAAAATGTCCTTGCTTGGGATATTCCATCTGTCAAATAAGTCACTTATTTGGTCAGATTATGTGGTGCAGCTGAAAGCATGTGCAACTTGGCTACAGCTCATGGGTCTTTTTGCCTTTTCTTTTTGCCTTCATTGGCTACAATAACAATGATATTACTTTTGCCTCAGGAGAATAATGAACAGGTAGCCTCACAGCAACCAGCAATGATGGTGGTAAAACGTAGTGCAAACCCATTCTGTTCTTATAAGCCTTGTCTTTCTTTGTTACTCAACATTATCCAGTAAAGCAGACCAGAAACTGAGAAGTATTCTTTTGTTAAACTGTCTCACTTACTAATAATTGCTTCATTTGCCACATTTTAAACTTTTGATTTAAATTCCATTGTATATGTGTATTGTCTTCCATTTTTCCATATGCATGAAGTATGTCCATTGACCCTGTAACTTTCACCAAATGCTTTTACCCATAAAGTGTTTCTTTCTGACATACGTTTTCCTGTACATCACAGATCTAAACAGAATCTTTTAAGTTTACTCTATGATAGGGATCACTGTTGCAATTAGCATCCTGCTAAACAGATGGTCATTATTGCCAGATATGAAGTCCACAGCTCAACAAAATATATGATAACCTTCTTAATCAATGCTAGGTCATAACCTAAACCATTCAGAAAAAAAAAAAAACAAAAAAAAAAAAACAGAAGTGTGAGCTAGGGCTTTCTCAGCAGCTCCTCTGTTGTGTCTACCTGTTAGATCATTATTCAGATGAAGATGGTCTTAAGTATACTGAGTGACTTTGGAGTAACTAGCTATGAAGTTTCCTCCTCTTAGGCACATCTGCGAAAGCAAAATTAGATCATTCCTGATTTGTTAAAAGATAATACTTTACTCAGGAAGGATTTCAATCATGGAATCAATTTGGATTCACAGAACAAATACAAGTTCAAGGGATATTTTAAAAAGAAAGGAAGGAGAAGGAGAAGAAAAAGGAGGAGGAGGAGGAGGAGGAGGAGGAGGAGGAGGAGGAGGAAGAATGTGAGTCTACAGTGAAGTTGTCTAAGAGGACTTTAATTTGCAGTATATATATGCCTAGAATTTAAACAGACCCCTTTTAGGCAGAAAGATCTAAAGAAGTGCCACAAATGGAGAATGAAGATTACAAATGTCTAGATAATAAAGATAGCAAACTTCTAACCTGTTCCATGTCTGATTTGACTGGAGATAAAGGCCTAAAGGCCTGTCCAGCTTTTGTTATTCTGCCATTAGGACTCTCTACTCTCTTTTAAGTTCAAGGCTGGATAAATATATACTTTTCCCAAATTTGTAGGCCTATCAATTTCCCTTTCTTTCTTCAAGCAGACCCATCCTAAATTATGGGCAGAAGATACCTCAAAGTTCCTTAAAATCTCTAGTTGTCAATGGAACTCAAAGCTTTGTGCAAATCCCAGGGGCCAAATTCATATTGTGAGATTTAGGGAGAGATAATTGATCATGAAGTCTTCATGCCAGCTGTCAAAATCATATGTCATGTTTATAAATTTTTTATTAGTAGAAGTATATTATTATATATTAGAGGTTTGGTACTCTGATCAGTATTTTGTATACATGCATCAGGAAAACTTCGTTGTTTAACTTCCCTCTTAAGGCAGAAATATTGTAAGTGCCAGAGTATGTTGGAGGTGTTTACAAGGAAATAGCACCACTCAGTCACAACACGGCTAATACACATACAACCTCATAAATATTGTGATAGCTCTCAAAAACCTGTTCAAATACATACCAGACAAAATGCTTTCATGGACAATGGGAGGTGAACACAAAAATTTACCCCTAACTAAGAAATTATTTGCAATGAAACCTACTGCAAAATAGAAAATCAATTTTCTCCCACATAGTGTAATAATTCTAATGGAATGTCACAATCAAATTATATAAAGAACCCAAGAAGTTAGATACCAAGAAACCAAATAACACAGTTAAAATTGGGATACAGACTTAATCAGGAATTTCTCAACAGAGGAATCTTTAATGGCTGAGAAGCATTTAAAGAAATGTTCAACATCCTTAGTCATCAGCTAGTCATCAGGAAAATGAAAATCAAAATTACTCTGTGATTCCACCTTACACAATCATAATTTGTGAGATTAAAAAGCTTGAGGGACACCATATGCTGGTAAAGATATGGAGCAAAGGGAACACTCCTCCATTGCTGGTGGGAGTTTAAACTTGTACAACCACTCTGAAAATCAATTTGTTGGTTTCTCAGAAAATAGAGAATAATTCTAACTGAAGACCCAGTATATATACCACTCCTGGGCATATTCCCAAAAGATGTGTAACCATACTAGAAAGACATTAACTCAAGTATGTTCATAGTAGTTTTATTTGCAATAACCAGAGACTTAAAACCACCCAGATGTCCTTCACCCTAGAAACAACTCAAATGTCCCTCACTTGAAGAAATGGCTAAAGAAAATGTGGTACATTCACACAATAGAATGCTACTCAGCTATTAAAAACAGGAACATCATGAAATTTGAAGACAAGTGCACTGAACTAGAAATCATCATCTTGAGTGTGGTAACCAGACCCACAATGGCATGCATTTTATGTGCTCACTTATGAGTGGATATTAGCCAGAAAGTACAGGATAACCACACTATAATCCACAGACCCAAATAAGCTCACTAACCAGGAGGGCTCAAGGGACGATGTTAGAATCTCACTCAGAAGGGGAAATAAAACACAAGAAGAGTCATGAGAGTTGGATGGAGTGAGGGAAGTTGGTGGAAGAGGGAATGGAGAGGGCATTGGGGGTGGGATGTCATGGGATGGGGCTCTCAGGTGTAGGGAGAGCCTGGGGTAGAGGGACAGTAGAGTGAACGGAAATCAGCAGCAGGCAAATGCAAGGAATCTCTTGGATATGTCAGATACCTAGGATGGGTGAGGCTCCAGGGAATCTATGAGGATGACTGTGGATGAGACTCCTAGCAGTAAGGTATATGGAGCTTGAATTCACTACCCCTTAAACCATGTGAGATTCCCTGTGGATGGATAATTACCCCAACTGACCTACAAAACCTTCTACCACAAATTTGTTCTGCCTACAAAAAGTACAGAGACAAAGACAGAGCACAGTTTGAGGGAATGACCAACCAATGTTTGGCCTAACTTGAGACCTATCCCATGGGGGAAGAATTGACCCCTGAGACTATTAATGTACTCTATTATGCTTGCAGACAGGAGCCTAACACAACTGTCCCCTGAGCGGATCCACCAAGCAGTATAAGGAAACTGATGCAGAGAATCACACAGAAACAAAGGCAGAGCTCACAGAGTCTTCGGGAAGAGTTAGCGGAAAGACTGAGGGACCAGGAGGTATTAGGGACTCAACAAGAAGACCAACAGAGTCAAATAACCTACTTGGACCCTTGAGAGCTCTCAGAGACTGAACCACCATCCAAAGAGCATACTTGGGCTGGATTAAACACCACTCACATATGTAGAATATGTGCAGCCTGGTCTTCATGGGAGACAACAACTGTAGTGGACCATGACACTCCATGACTCTCTTGCCAACCTGTGAATAATTTTCCTGCTAACTCGGCTGCCATGTATGATCTCAGTAGGAGAAGATATGCTTAGACCTAAAGTGACTAGATGTCCCAGAGTAGGTTGGTATAGGGGGCAGTGGAACTCTCTCTCTTCTCAGTGGAGAAAAATAGGGTGAGGGGCTAGGTGAGGGGGGCACTTAATGCAGAGGGGCGGACTGCTATCAAGCTGTAATGTGAATAAAAAAAGAGTAAACAATAAAGAAGATGTGTAGCTTGGTATTCATGTGGGTCTCTCAACAACTGGAGCGGTGCTTACACTGACTCTGTTACCCATCTGTGGATCCTGCTCCCCTTAACTGGGTGACTTATCTGGTTTCTGTGGGAGAGGATATGCCTAGTCTTGCAGTGACTTGACATGTCAGGGTGGATTGGTACCTAAGGGGGAACCTCCCATTTCTTAGGGTTAGAGGTAAAAGAAAGGGATAGTGTGTGGAGAGGCTTTTTGATGGTGGGGTGACTGGGAAGAGGTGGATCTCTGATTGGGATGTAAACTCAATCAATAAGTAATTGTAAAACAATAAATGTAAAAATAATAGTGTTTCATTAAGAATTTAAAATAGATGTTTGGGTATGTGCTTTTAATTCTGAGGTCTGGGATATAAAAGCAGGAGGTTCAGGAGTTCCAGGCAAGTCTGTATGTAGTGATATGTTTCAGTACTTTGACATAGAAAAGCCTTTCCATTTCAAGTGTAAAAGATAGGTCTGGCATAGACTTAATTCCTAAAATTACTTCTGATTGTACTTCTTTAATCTAGACTTGTATAGCAGATTCTGAAGTTTTCATTTGACTAATTATTGTCATGAAATGATCCACAATGAATGCAGGAGCTTATTGTCTAAACTCAGCAATATTTTGACTTATTCTGCTGATACTGAAATTGTCATGTCAATTTTAAGTAATATATATAATCTTAACAACCTCTGGGTATTCACAATCTAACAAAGTGTTTCTGTATATGACTAGTAAATTTTTAAAATTACTTTCTTATTTGAAATTAATAAAATTGCCCTTCTAATCTGAAAAAAGAAAGAAAAATACCATCTCCACAAATAGTTATTACTTTTACCATTACCTTTAAATAGTATTTTACAAATATTGACCACTCCCCAAACTTACCTATGTTTCCTTTATAAAGACTTCTTTAAAACTAAACAAAACATTTTTAAATTCATCTCCACTCCATTCTTGTCACTTCCATACATTTACTTTCCTCTTTCTCCAGGTACACCACAAGATTATCTTGTCCCCTACACATCAAAAGAGGAAAATTCTGTCCAGTCTTGGTTTTTACATTTCATTATAAACTTCAGTAAAGTTTTTCAAAGTCTAAATTCTTGTGTCAAAATTTTATGACAGTATTAGACACAGCATGCTGAAATAAAATGGCTGTTGTTTGAATTCCAAATTTTGAGTTGATAAAAGCAAAAGGTAAGTATGTCAAATTTGTACAACACAGAAACATGTGTCTTAATCTACTGA
>NW_021605322.1:76059-111327 GCF_004785775.1 Grammomys surdaster | reverse complement strand
TAAAAAGAGGAACAACTGATTTTTTATATGGTAAGATATTAGAGATTTCCTAAACATTCAGTTTCATGATACCTGAAAGTGGCAGGTGAAGGATCAATGCCATCTTAGTCTGTTGACACTGAAAAAAGCCAGGCTCTGAGAATGAACAGTTAATTCAGATTCTCATTGTTTACGGGGAAATTCTCTCTATAGTGGTGGTATGATTATGACCGGTGCATTTAAATCTAACACAAACATTCTGACTTGAGTATAAATGGTGGGGATAGAGGTATAAAAGGCTAATGTTCATCCTATATAGGTGAACTACTATTGAAGTATAAAGAATGGAACTTTTTGGTGTGTCTTATGTTTACTATCATATTATTGGCAAAAAGTGATACCTTGAGTTCTTCTTTGCCAATTTGTATCCACTTATCTCTTTTTGTTCTCTTTTTTCTCAGGCTAGAATTTTGAGTATTATATTGAATAGATACAGGGAGAGTGGGCATCCTTGTCTTGTCCCTGATTTTATGGGTTTTGCTTCAAATATGTCTTTATTTCATTTGATACTGACTGTTGGTTTCCTGTATATTGCTTTTATTATGCTTAGTTATGGGTCTTGAATTCCTGATTTCTCCAATACTTTTAACATGAAAGGGTACAGTATTTAATCAAATCATTTTTTTTCTGCATCTAAGGAGATGATCATGTGATTTTTTTCTTTGACTTTGATTGTATAGTGGATTATGATAATGGATTTTTATCTATTGAACCAACTTTGCATCCCTGGGATGAAGCCTATTGGCTCATGGTGAATGATTTTTGATGTGTTCTTGGACTCAATTTGCAAGAATTTTATTAGGAATTGTTGAATTGGTATTCATAAACAAAATTGATTTGAAGTTCTCCTTTTTTGTTACGTCCTCATTTGGTTTAGATATCAGAGTAATTGTGGCTTCACAATATAAATTAGTGTTGGGAGCCAAGTCCTAGCAAAAGTGGATATCATCTATGCAGCCATCTCAGGCCATATACCCTAACAAGAGACTTCTCTGATAAACATTTTGTTTTTCTCATGTATCTTGTTTTGTTGTTTAATGCCACCAGCTGTAAGGTGTTTATGGTAAAGTGTCTTCAGCTGTATTCCCCTACTTGTGTTTATATATACCCATGATTTCTTTTCAATAAACAGGACTTGATCACACACCCTGTCTTGTCTCTATTCTTTGTGTCTCTTCCCCCTCAATCCCCACTCTTTCTCTTGCTAGACTCTGTTGACTGACTTGCTGACCAGAACAAATTAGGTAGTGTTTCTTCTGGTTATATTTTATTAAATAGTTTGAGGACTGTTGGTATTTGCTCTTCTTTGAAGTTCTGGTAGAATTCTTCACAAAAGACATCTGGACCTGGGCTTTTCTTTGGTTAGGAGATATTGGCAGGTTTAGATAGTTTAGCTGCTCTTGATTTCACTTTTATATGTTGTATGTGTCTAGAAAACTGTCCATTTCATCTGTATTTTCTAGTTTTGTTTAGTATACTTTTTTTTAGAAGAATCTGATGATTTTTAAAATTTCCTTAGTTTCTCTTGTTATATCTCCCTTTTTATTTCTAATTTTCTTAATCTGAATACTGTTTCTGGGCTTTAGATAGTTTGGCTAGTGTTTTGTCTATCATGTGTGTTTTCTCAAAGAACCAGATCCTAGTTCTGTTGATTGTTTGTATTGTTCTCTTTGTTTCTATTTGCTTGATTTCCACCCTGAGTTTGATTATTTTCTGGTGTCTACTCCTCTTTGGTGTATTTGCTTCTTTTTGTTCTAGAGCTCTTAGGTATGTGGGGATAGGGAGTTCCCGGGTGGGTGGGGGATGGGGTAAGGGGACAACATATGAAAAGTAAGTAAAACATCCAATAAAAAAATTAAAAAAAAAAGTGTAGGGTCTCCCAAGTTTCTTCACCAGGGCACTTAGTGCTATGAATTTTCCTCTTAGAACTGCTTTGATTGTGTTCCAGTAATCCAGTAGTTCACCTCCAAAAAGCAAACAACTCAATCAAAAAATGGGGTATAGACCTAAACAGAGAGTTCACAACAGAGGAATCTTGAATGAATAGGAAGCACTACAAGAAATGCACAAAGTCCTTAGTAATCAGGGAATTGCAAATCAAAACATCCCTGTGATTCCTCCTCACAACTACCAGAATGGCTAAGATAAAAACCTCAAGTTAGAGCACATGTAGTCGAGAATGCTGAGAAAGTGGACCACTCCTCGATTGTTGGTGGGATTGCAAACTGGTACAACTACTCTGGAAATCAATCTGGAGGTTTCTCAGATTCAGAAATAGGTCTGGCTGAAGACCTAGCTATACCAATCTTGGTCATATAGCCAAAAGATGCCCCACAATCCAACAGAGGCATTTGTTCCACTATGTTCTTGGCAGCCCTATTTGTGATAGCCAGAAACTATAAACAAATCAGAAGTCCCACACTGTAAGAATGGATGCAGACTGTGTGGTCACTATGGAGTACTAGTCAGCTATTAAGAAGAAGGACACCGTGAGTATTGTAGGCAAATGAATGGAACTAGAAAATATCATCCTGAGTTAGGTAACACAGACTCAAAAAAGGACATGCATGGTATGTATTCACTAATAAGTGGATATTAGCTAAAAAAAAGTACAGAATATCCATGATACAATTCACAGAACTCAAGAAACTTAACAAGCAGAAGGGCTCAAGTGAGAATGCCCCAATCCCACTTGAGAGGGAGAAGAAAGCAATCATGTGTGGACAGACAGAAGAAGGGAGGGAGCTGGATTGGAGATTATACAGGGATGGGAAAAGAGGAACATGACTAGCTATTGGGGAATGAGCAAGTGTAAAGCCCTTCGGGACAGAAAAAAAAAAAAAAAAAAAAAAACAAAAAAAAAAACCTGAAACTGGCAATCTTGGGAGGTATAAGGTTGGGGGCCCCTCTAGAATGCACCAGAGACCAGGGAGGTGAGATACCCTCAGGAATCAAAAGGAGAGACTTTATGTGATATGCCCAACAACAGGTAGAGGAAAATTGTTGATTCCACTTCCATTAGAAAGACAAGCCATCATGCGTTGTGATAGAGTTGCACTTTCAAAGTCAAATACTCTGACCCAGAATTGTTCCTGTCTGAAAGAACTGCAGGGACAAAAACGGAGAAGAGACTGAGGGAAAGGAGTTCTAGTGACAGGCTCAAATTGGGATCCAACTCAATGAGAGGATACAAGGCTTGATTGACACCATTACTGATGCTATAGTGTGCTTACAGAGGGGAGCCTAGCATGACTGTCATCTCAGAGGAACAAAAAGCAGCTGAAAGATTCAGATGAAGATACCTATTCCCAACCAATGGACAGAAGATGATGACCTCTATGGTTGAATTAGGGAAAGGTTGGAAGAAGCTGGTGAGGAAGGTAACCTCATAAAAAGACCAGCAGGCTCAACTAACCTGGACCACCAAGATCTCTCCGACACTGAGCCACTAACTATGCAGCATACACTAGCTGATACGAGGCCGCTGACATGTATACAGCAGAACACTGCCTGGGCTGGCCTCAGTGAGAGAAGCACCACCTAACCCTTGAGAGACTTTTGGCCACAGGGGGTGGGGAAGTCTAGCAGGGTAGGGATTGGGTGATAGAGGCATCCTCTTATAGTTGGAAGAGGAGGTATTAGATGAGGAGCAGTCAGAGTGTCTTTAATAATAATAATAATAATAATAATAATGAAAAATATGTAGAATTTTCAATTTGGTTTCAAATGTGTAAAGTCTGACAAGTGGTCAAATATGTAGCATTTGAGACTGAAGGAGCTTATTTTAGACATATGTTAATACAGTACAATTTTGGTGAAAATACATGGTAATAATTATCTCAATTCCATGTGCACAATAAAGCCTAAAGCATGTATATGTTTTAACACTTTTGTAAATAACATGTGACATCTCCCCTAAGCTTCAATTGACTGAGAAAAGAAAATAGAGATAAAGGTACACAGAGGAAGACTCTAGGATAAACATTCTGGGAAATATGGGTGAGCCCTTCACCTACTGATAGCAGTTATGAACAACTTCCACTCCCAGCCTTCTGGTTGAAAAACATGTATATATTTCTTCTATTGAGAAGAAAGCTCTGTGTGAGTAATATTCCTGGCTTCTCCAGTGCTCATCTGTGAGCACTCATACCGTCTACAACATAGAAGAGGTTTATTTTTATTTTTTTTATTTTTACAACCATAAGAAGCCTGTACAGCTCTTCCTTCTATACTGCAACACTATCAGGGGCCTTTGCATATTGCTCTCCAGGGAGGGCTCACCCTTCCTAATCTGAGATAAAAGCTCAGTTGTCATGTTTCAGTGACTGCTCAGTCTCCTCAGGTTGCCTCCTCAAAATGATGTTGCCAGTTAGGCTGTTGGTGCTGTTGTTCTGGATTCCTGGTAAGGAGAGAGGGAAGTGAGACAGGAGAATGGGGAGGGAGTAAGAGCTGTGAATCCCACTGTTCATTACAAATATTATGTGTAAGAAAATGGGTCTTATCCTCCAGCATGGGGCTTCTGGGGTGTATATTTGTTAGAGAGAAGTTCCAGAAGGGAACATGTGCTATATAATGAAGATTATGACATGGGGGGATAGGATGGTCTAAGTTATGCCTAGAAGGACTTTGAGGGTTGAATTTATTTTAGGTAAGAAAGAAATTTTAGGATATAAAACAATTGTATGTGAAACTAAATATCAGAGGTGAAATTAAAAATATTGCAAGGTTTTTCATGAAGTTTGTGCATAACTCTGTACTTCTTTCTCATTATTTCAGCTTCTAGAGGTGATGTTGTGATGACACAAACTCCAGTTTCCCTGCCTGTCAGCCTTGGAGATCAAGCCTCTATCTCTTGCAGGTCTAGTCAGAACCTTGTGCATAGTAATGGATACACCTATTTAGAATGGTACCTACAGAAGCCAGGCAAGTCTCCACAACTCCTCATCTATGAGATTTCCAAACGATTTTCTGGGGTTCCAGACAGATTCAGTGGCAGTGGGTCAGGCACAGATTTCACACTCAAGATCAGCAGAGTGGAACCTGAGGATTTGGGAGTTTATTACTGCTACCAAGGTACACATTTTCCTCCCACAGTGATGCAGACCCTAACAAAAACATTCATGCTTGGGATGTTCTAGCTACCAAATGTCATTTATGTGTGAGGGAGATGTGCTGAGGAACTCCAGTTTACTGGTTCTGCCTTAGGGCAAGTTCAGCCTGGCTACAGCTCATTGGTCATTCATTTTTGGCTTCATTGCCACAATGACAACAATTTTGCACCTGCTTCAGAGAATGTCAAACAGTTGCTATTCCAGATGCCAGAAAAGAATGACAAAAAAAGTTCAGGGAAAACCCATTTGGATTCAATAGGCCTTGAAAGCTTTTTCACTCAATGTTACTCAGTAAAGCAAATAGGAAGCTAAGATATACTCCTTATTTAAACTGTCTTCTTTAATATGCAAATAGTTCATTCAACAAATTTTATACTTTTGAGTTAAATTCATATATCTTATCAAATTCATATATATATATTTAATACATTCGTTTGCTTTTTATGTAAATTTAATCTAGTGAGTCTCTTTCGTAACATGCTTTTACTGATGAAGTGTTTCTTTTCTGTCATATAAATGGTTCTTGGCATTCCATGCAGCTATTCTAACTGTATTGCCTTCCATGTTTAATTTCAATTACATGCACAGTTACAGATGGCTAGTAATATGTTTATGGTAATATCTCCTGCTTGTTTTGAATATTTTATTTCTTCTGTTAATATTCATTTGCAGTTTTGTTTTATATTTATTGATAAAATTTTATTTTTTCTTTCTGATGTTTAATATTTTGGACAGGTGTTTTGCATAGAATTTATTTGATATTCTCTGTACTTGCAAGGACTGAGTGATGAGATTGTACTTCATTAGGTATGTCCTGTATGTTCACATTTTTTCTTCTTTCACTTAATATTGACTCACATACTGTCTAGGATGTTCATTAATTTCCATTTTACTTAATTTTTATTTCATACAGAAAATAATGATTTTTTAAAAAAATAATTACCGTTATCACCTTCACTGTCACACACCAAAACTCTTTCTTTTCTTCTCTTTCTTCATTATTATTATGTCTTCCTTATCCACCTTACATCTCATTCACTGTTTCCATAAATAAAATAACCAATAAAAAAATCAAAATACAAAAGAAAAAATAAATTAAGCAATGCTTCTACATACATACTTTGATGTATAGTCTCTCCCTCAAACCAGAAAACAAAACAAAATGTAAATAAGAATCCAATGACTTAAAGAAGAATGTACATTAAAAAGCGTTGACCTTGCTACACAAAGAAATCTACTGTTAATAAACTATAGTAAGCTTTCCGGTCTGTGCCTGTTCCAGTGCCTGGAGCAGCCCTAAAGTGTCAGCTTTGCACCCAGTCGCCCCAAACCCAGAGGAAGCTGGACTCCTGGGAGCTCTAACACACTCAGAATTATAGGATGCTGAAGAATCATGGTGTCTACCAGAGCAATGGGTGAAATATGCTGATGCCAGGACAAAGAATGATGCTGACATGTGAGCTTACTGAGTATCCTCACAATGGAGACTGGAATCTGTATTGGACATATGTTCCTGACCCACCATTGCTTACCTATACCCCTGATGGGACAATCAGCCTTTTCTCAAGTTCTTAGACCTTGTGCAACAGAGACTCAAAAAGAGAACTTTTAATGACGCTTGTATTGTTCTTAAATGTGATCAGTTATTCAGAGTCAATCATGAACTGGTCTGGAAATCAATCCAATATTGGAAATAACAGTCTTCATTTGGAAGTCTGGTTCTGGACAATTTCACAGACATATATGGAAGTTAGCTGCAGTTCTCTATGATGTAGTTAGCAAGAGATAAAGTTGGGGCAGAATTTTGATTTCAAACTAGTGTTAGCACATTTGTAAAGGCTCTTTTAATTTTCAAGTTAAAATTACTTTTGTTTCTTCTAAAGTAGTTAATGTAAGTTTCATTGATTGTATATATTTTAGTTTTGTTTGTATTTTGAAATCCAGCATGTCTGTTACAGAGGTCTATCAGTCAGCTATTGTTTTAGTGTCCTTACTATCACAGAACCTTGGTATTCTAAAAATACTCTGCAAGTACTGGAAGAAATGAGTCAGGCATTAAGCAGAAGCAAGAAGATAATGGGCTTGATTATTGCTGGTATAACAGCTTTAATTACATCAATTGCTAGCACCACTGCTTCTGCAATTGCTTCGATACAGGAAGTTAAGACAGCTACTTTTGTTAATCATTTTTCAAAAAATATTACTGTTGTGTTGAATATTCAAGAGGATTTAGATAGGCATTTGAAAGAAAAGATTGATGCTCTTTATCCTATTCAAATAATTGGAAGGGAGTTCAGAATTTAACTGTAAGGAGCCATCTCAGATGTAATGCCATATACCATTGGATTAATATTAGTTTTAAAATTTACAGTGGTAGTCACTATAATTAGGAAGAAGTTGAAAGACTCTTGCAGTGTATTTGGCATAATTCTAATATAACTCAGTGTGTTCTTACTTTACATAATGAGCTTATGAATTTCAAGAATGCTGCTCTGCTGAGTCTTGATTCGGTAGATACTGCTGATAATACTACTCTTGACCTGAGGTCAGTATTTCTCTTTTGGTCAAGCTTCAAGATTGGCATATATGGGTATCCCTTTTTGTCTTGAGAACACTTTTAGTCCTGCCCATCATGTTAAAACTTGTCTTTAACAACATCAAAATATTGGCAGTCAAAGTAGATGGCTTGAACCTGAAAATGGACCCCCCAAACATAGTTATTAATTTAACAGGCATGCAAGCCAAGGGTGAGTAATATACTGCACAGAGCCTTACCAACCTAATACAGAAGTGCATTGCTTTTGATAATACATATTCCATGATGGGTAAGAAAGGCATTCTTGTTAGGATGACCTAAGACAGGCTCAGTCTTGTTAATGAAATCAAAAATAGGGAAAGGCAGGGAACCTTTAGGGCTGCTTGGCAAGAATCTGACATAGGCCAAGGACAAGGAAATGGGCTCCTGAGCAGAAAAATAACTTTGACCAAGTACAAGGAAGTACGCTTCAGGGAGGAATCTGATATTTGTCTAGAACAAAGAAGTAATTTCAGGCAGGAATCGAAATCTTAGGCCAGAACAAAGAGGCAATTTTAGGCAGGAATCTAAATTTTAGGCTAGAACAAGGAAGTAGGCTTCAGACATGAAAATGACTTTGGGCTAGGACAAGCAAGTTGGATATGATATTTTGGTCATCCTGATAACTCCTTAGAAACAGTGGTCATGTGAGTGTTCTTGGAATTTTGTTTATTGCCTTCCTTGTTCTTTGACTATTTATGTCTTTTGTCTTGCTTGTTCCTTGACAACTTGCATCTATTATATTGATAGTCCTTCAACCTAGAACTGAGCTGAATACGTACATGTAATTAAAATGGTATAAAAGCAAAAGGTACAAGAGGGGATGGGATAAGGGTTTCTTTGGAAAGGAAATCGCAAAAGGGTATGACATCTGAAATGTAAAAATTAAAGTATCCAATAAAAACTAACTATAGTAGGTTTCATTTTTATATCTGACATTAAAGCTCCCAAATATTTCTCTATGTATCTGCTAAAGATAATTGGAAATATATGTCCATGTATAATCTGATACAAAAATATTAATAGTACCTTGTAAATTTCTCAAGCTAAAAAATTAAGATATATGTATCATAGAATAAGTATTATCATGATTAGAAAATCCAGCAATAGAGACATTTTATTTATTTAATCACAGAACCTGAATTAATCTTTAAAAATTAACTATATTGAGAAAATTAAGACACTGAAGAACACTTCCTGTATAGTTTCATTAAATTAATCTTTGAAAAGTGAAAAAAATACATTGGAGAGAAAGTAAATAAAAAAGGTGAGACAGCATATAATGTTGAGGTTAATATTTAAATCAGTGCCACCCAATCATGTTTGTTCTTATGGTGCTGCCATGTCCCTGACAAGGCAAGTCCTGAGACCATGAGTGGTGGCATGTTCTCATTGCTGCCTTGGCTCATGCTAGCCAGAAGCACCTGCTCTGGCACTCATGAGATGCCAGTGTGGGAGATGGCTCTGCCAATCTACTACGCTGTCTGCACAATGCTTGGCTAAGCTAAGACCATCTTTCTATCCATGAAGTTCCTGGTAGAAATGAGATTCTAGTGCTTAAAGATCATCCAATAGTGTTACATATTTGGTAATGCTCAATTAACAGAACACCCACATGACTAGAGGTATTTCCCAATATCTAACATTAAATATAAATCATTACCTAAGACCATCATGGACCCATGTATGGTTCTCCATGGCTCCTACATCTCTTCCACTCCTCTCTAACTCCTCCTCTTTCTTCTCCTCTTCCTCTCCTCCCCTTCCTTCTCCTTCTGACTCATCACTCTGCCTACCTCTCATACAGCCCCATCACTGAGCTTTATATAAATATAGTGGGAAGATATTTCACTACAATGTCATATGAAAAAAATATGTGAGTGAAGTATATAGTTATTACATATTATTTTTGAATAAATAACATATGAATTGTTATTTGATATATAAATATGTATTTTAAAATATCAATATTACACACAAAACATGTCTCTCCTTAGGTGGGAGATACACAGAGCACATGGACACAGGCCATTGCTGTGTCCACTTCTTTCTTTCCTTCCTTTTTCCTTCCTTTCCTCTTCCTTTTTCCCTCTCTTAATTCTTCTTTTTTAAATTTTTATGAGTATTGGTTCTTTTTTTTTTAAATTTTATGAGTATTGGTATGTCGGATGTGGGTATGTCTGAATCTCATATAATTGCACCCTTTAGTTATTTTCTGTTTCAGGATAAAATCATCAAGGCCCAAAGATTGAATTTTCCAAAAGACTAGACACTTCCAGGAACCTGAAAGGTGGCTTAGTAGTTAAAAGTCCTTAGAGGGTATGCTTGCATGCCTCTACAGTTATGATGTAGAATATTGGGATACTGTTTCATATTTACTCCTGCTAAGAGTTACAATTTTTCTCTTATCAGAGTAATGACACATTCTGATTCTTATTTAAGGTTGTCCTATTATTACATTATCAAATACATGTGGATATTTTTCTTCTCCCCACCTTCCATTGTTTTATTCAGCACTGGCTTCTGATAGACTCATCTATCCATGTAGCTACATACCTCTAGTTTCTTTCTTTCTTCCTTTCTCTCTCTTTCTTCTTCCTTCTTTCTTCCTTTACTTCCTTTTCCTTACTTTCCTCCTTTTTGTTTTTCTCTCTCTTAATTCATTTTTTTAAGTTTTATGAGTATTGGTTCTTTTTTAAAAAAAATTTATATGAGTATTGGTATGTCAGATGTGGGTATGTCTGAATCTCATATATATGCACCCTTTAGTTATTCTTCTGTTTCAGTATAAAAGAGGTACATTCTGTTGTGGATAATCTGCCATATTCCCATTGAGTCGTCTGCCTAGGTCATTGTTTTCTGTTGTTTCCTTGCTTTCCTTTGAGTTCTCTTTGTGGAAGACTCTTGGAGCCTTTATGCCCAATATCTGTTACTCTGGAACTCTTTTCAAGAACTGTTTTTTATCTTAATTGTTCCCGTTCAGGAGATTCATCTGTTTCTAAGAAGCTGACTCTGCAATCAAGTTAAGAAAATTTCTGATTTTCTCCTTTCAGACTTCTTTTACTAGAACCCCTTTCTTTTCCTGAGATATTTTTATTAAATTATATTACAATCTTCCATTCAATCACTGTTGTTAGTGAAAGTAGGGTATTACTTTAGAATGATTCATATCACTAAACAAATCATTAGCATAATAAAATAATAAATGTAAAGGTTTGTTTTTATTTATGACCCTCTTTATATATGCTTTGGAAAATGTGGAAAGAGCATGTGGCATGATATTCCTTCATGATCAGAAATAAAGTGTAATTGGTAGAGGTTTAAATGGAGAATAGTGCAATAGAAAATTGCCTAAGCTCCTGTTATCTGGATTACTTGTATAAGATTCAGTGTATCTGATTTTTTGTGGAGGTTCTTGACCCACTTGGACTTGAACTTTGTGTAAGGAGATAGGTATGGATGCCCACACCTCCAACTGGTACAGTGACAGTAACTGTAGAGCAAGTATGATTGTTTGTATATATTCTGCCCACAAAGTGCAACTATAGGAGGAAAGGCCTTGTTGGAGTAGGTGTGTCATTGTGGTGTGGGCTTTAGACCCTCTTCCTAGCTGCCTGGAAGTCAGTCTTTCTCTAGCAGCCTTCAGATGAAGGTATAGAACTTTAAGCTCTGCCTGTAGCTTGCCTGCCTATATATTGCCATGCTCCCACCTTGGTAATAATGGGCTGAACCTCTGAACCTGAAAGCCATCTCTAATTAAATGTTGTCCTTTATAAGATTTGCCTTTGACATGATGTTTGTTTACAGTATTAAAACTCTAAGACACCAAGTTTTCAAATAATTGAATTTCTGGAGTATATTCCCATCCAAAACACCATAGCAACCAAGACCAATGATAATCACATATATTGTTTTAGGAATCTTCAGTATACTTCTGAACAACATCTTGAAGGAAAAGAATGCAATATTGGCACATGGATTTTTACTTTGCTACCTAAAACTTTTGACTTGAGTATTATGCCCTATGCAGTCTAAGACTATTTATACTCATTTGTACTAGTAATATCCATATGTATGAAAATAATCAAATAATTGATAATTTTATGTCTGTTTACAACATCTTGTTTTCCTTTTCTCTTATTGTGTATTTTCTTTATTTACATTTCAAATGTTATCCTCTTTCCAGATTTCCCCTCCCCCTGTTTTTATGAGGGTGCTCCCCACCTACACACCCACTTCCACCTCCTTGCCCTGGTATTCCCCTATATGGGGGCATTGAATCTTCATAGGACCAATGGACTCTCCTCCCATTGATGCCTGACAAGACCATTCTCTGCTACATGTGGCTGGAACCATGGGTTGCTCATGTGTACTCTTTTGTTGGTGGATTAGTCCCTGGCAGGTCTGGTTGGTTGATATTGATTTTCTTCCTGTGAGGTTGCAAACACCTTTAGCTCTTTCAGTCCTTGCTCTAAATCCTCCATTGGGGACCCTGTGCTCAGTACAGTGGTTGGCTGCGAGCATCCACCTCTATATTTATCAGGCTGTGGCAGAGCCTCTCAGAAGTCACCTATATCAGGCTCCTGTCAGCAAGCACTTCTTGGCATCCACAATAGTGTCTGTGGTTGTTAACTGTAGATGGGATGGATCCTCAGGTAGAGCAGTCTCTGGATGTCCTGTACTTCAGTCTCTGCTCTCCTATACTTTGTCTCAGTTTTTCCCCTTGTGAGAATTTTGTTCTTCCCATTTACAACATTCGTAATGATACTTTTCTCTTCCACAACCCCCTCCTGAACCCCACTTAGGATTCTCTTCCTCACTCCAATAGTTGAATTTCTCACATTCAACAACTACTCCAAATTAAGCACACAACTTTATAGTATACATTAAGCAATAAAATCCTTTCCAACTACATCTATTTACCTGGAAATTTTACAATTTCCCTTTTCTTTATATCTGAATAAAGAAATATAGTTCAAAAATTAACTTGAATTAAATTATATTTATTACAGGAAACTGGAGGCAATTATAGATAGCCATAATGCTTAAATTAAGGTAATATCATCCTTTGTGGTTCTAGTTTCAGTCTCTTCTTCAGGGTGCCTGGATACCTCCAGTACATTGGCTTGAATAAGGCAGGAAAACATCTGGAATGGGTTGGGTCAACAATCTACCTCTTCCTCCTAGGGCATCAGGTGTTGCTGCCCATAAGGCATGAAGGAGGTGAAGTGGAGTTCAGGATGTATAGGGATCACATCACTCCATTCCAGCTAGGAATGCTCAAAAATAATACAAAAAGCATAAAGAGGTGTTGGGCTGGATTTTTGGTCCCATGGTCACGATGGTGGCAGTGGTGATGTTGGGGTTCTACACTATATGAGAATCTCTGCAAGAGACAGGAGTCTCACCAGGCAGGTGAGCTAAAAGTCCAATGATTAGTGGTTCCAGGGTGTTTGGAGATCGTCCCTAAGTATTAGAGCCAAGTAAAATCATCCAGTCCATAATGATCCTTGGGAAAACAACTTGTGTGTTTTATTATATGTGGACTAGGACTCTAAGAACCTTGGGGAGAGGAATTAAATTTGAGGGCTAAATGTATTCTATTGCCACAGACTGCCCTGTTTGCATGGAGAAGAATTCTAGGTGCTGTGCTATTTGACTGACAATCTATGACCACCTGGTTGGGGCATCTTTGGGTTACATGCGCTAAAGCAGGATAGGAAACAGGGAGGAAGTTAGTTCCCCTCCTGCAGGTCTCAAGTTTTGAGATTTCTGGAGTTTGATCATGTTTGACCTCACCAGTTCAATGCCAGTTTCTCTCTTGGCATTGTCCATGTGCCCCACAATACACATCTTCACAGTTAATTCTCCCTATTCATCAGTCTCTTTGCCTATTCATTTCACCTGTGTCTTTGTTAGGGTTTTACTGCTGTGAAGAGACACCATGACCAAGGCAAGTCTTATAAAGGACAACATTTAATTGGTCTGGCTTACAGGTTTAGAGGTTTAATCCATCATCATCAAGGTGGGAGCAGGGCAGCATCTAGTCACACATGGTGAATGCAGAGCTGAGAGGACTGTATCTTCATCTGAAGGCTGCTAGTGGAAGACTGACTTCCAAGTAGCTAGGATGAGGGTCTTCAGCCAGCATGCACAGTGACATACCTACTCCAATAAGGCCATTCTTCCAAATAGTGCCACCATCTGGACCAACCATACACAAGCTATCACAACCTCTTTGCTGTCTCCCCCCTTATGATCTTTCTTTCCCTTTTCAACTACAGTACACCTTTCTAATTTCTTTGATTCAACAAACTACTCAAATTAAACACACAACTCTAAATGTTACCTTATGCAATATAATCTCCTCCTAGCTACATCCATTTACATGAGAATTTTATTCTTACTCTTTACTTTATATCTTCTTTACTTTATATTTTACAGTACTTAAATTGAGTGTTATCAGAATGACAGCTATCACATGGTTATTCTCATTTGTGTTTCTTGGATTCAATATAGTTATATATAATCACATGTGTGTTTCTCTGACACGAAATAGAAATGAAACTTTTTAAAGGAACAAAATTTTACATGTTTGGGTTTGGTATCATGGTGTCACAGGACACTGAGATCAATAGTAGACAACCAAGGGATTTATAATAAGAATTCTTAATGCTGTGAATATAAAAACCATGGAAAATTGGATGGTAGGGTACTGAAAGGCAAGTTTAGTCCCTAGAACTAGAAACGCACAGCATGCAATGGTCTCTGAGGAAATTAGAGTTCACAGGAGAGAATTGGGACCTGTTTCTAAAGATTTGGAGGTTTACAGGAAGAGCCTTCAACCAAGCTGTCTGATTGCAATACAAAGATAAGACTGGGGACCAGGACATTCCTTGTAACAATACCTTAAGAATAGCACCTTGTATACTATCTCATTTACCAGGTCAGAGCTCTCACCTTCAGTGTTTCTGGAGGCCACCTGTCAGTTGTCATGAGAGTAGTAGAGATTCTGTACATTTGCTAATAATCATGACATTTTTATCCAAAAGAAGCTAATGAGAAAAGGAGTAAAAGGGACTCTGTAGGACACATAGGACAAAATTGCTTCATGATATAAGCTTGCTAGAAAATTTCACAAATATTTTACATATTGTTTGGTCTCTGCTATTGTCAAATTTTATACTATGTTCTATTCTTTAAATATTCTTACAGAATTCTATTTTATATATATCATAGAATGACTTTTCCTGAGATTTGTTGATCATATCCATAAATCTTGGGAGCAAAGATATAAGAAACCTTCTTAAACTTGAGTTCATGAGTTTACTGAATCAAATTATTAAAATATCAGTATGAGAGTGATTCTGTTTTGTTATTTTGCATCTTCAGGAGGTATACAAGTCGATTTTTTGATAGCCTTTTCAACTTTTGTTCAATACATTGGTCTCTGACAATTTTTTAGAAAGCTATGGCTTGTACACCCAATGCCTAGTCCCTAATTTAGAATTTTACACTGCTGTCCCTTTCCACCAGTGCTGAAAAAAAGAAGGCATTTTATATATTTTTCTTTACAAAGGTAATCCTTGTATACGCTTGGTTCTTCTCAAGCATCTACATATAATAAGTGAATTGCACATTTTTTTGACAGAAATTTCCATCCATGCAAGTCTGAGATCAAAGTTTTGTTGTAGACTTGAATGAATAGTCATCAATGGCTCCTCAGTTTAAATAATAACATAGAAGCCTCCAGCCGTGTTCCTGGGCCTGGTACTATTCTAGATGGCTGATAAGAATTCCATGCATGAGCAAGATGAACAAAGGAGGGAAGAGAAGTGCTTAATGGGAGAATGCATTCCTATTTCCCTATAGAATGTCATATACTTTGCTTACTGTATGATCTTATTGTCCAATTCTAAGGAGCTTTCTTTCAAGCCTGTTTTTAAATTGTTTTATGAACAAGACGTTTAAAACAAAGAAGAGAGCACAAACTTCCCTAGTTATTTTTTCTTTCTACACTCTACATATTCTACACAGTATGTGGCTCTAACATCACTAGGTATAAACGTCCTGTCAAATCACTGGGTTATCAAATTCCTAAGTGTTTTTTGAATTTGTAGTTTTCAAAAGCTGAAAAAGTTTATGGCAAAAGAACTGAATATCCTTGCCATGACATTAATCTAAAAGGGCAAAAAATTTCAAATTTTCAAGGTGGAATTTTAAAATGAAAGTCAAGTCTAAATTTAGGATGGAAATTAGAATTATACGCCAAATGTTTAGTGGAAAATAGGAAAAAAATGTAGATTTGTTTCTAGGAAAAAGTGAATGAGATACCTGGATAGGTTTTCTTAAGTCAGATAAGGGTAGACTGATATTCTGTCATTATTTAGTATTGAATGGGGCCCAGCACTGAAGTTGGTGAGAATGTGAGTGGAGTTGAGATTACAGTATAAACACTTTGGAAATTGGTATATATTTCTGGCAAAGAATCATAAAATTGAATGCCTGGATTTGAACATTATATGATCTGGTATAAATGAAGATACAGAGTTAGAAGAGATGTCCAAAGTCAGATTCCAGATAAATAGTGTAACCTGATGGTTATAGGAAATAGTGTCATAATAAAGTGTGGACCAATCACACATTCTAAATTACCCAGGAGAGTATACATGAGCACCTGAGGTTAATTATGTTTCCATAACAAACTTGAGTGATAATTAAGAGGAAATAGTCATTCAAAAATGTCCATATAATTAATAAAAGTTGAGCATCAGACTTTGCAATGTATGCTCAAAAACCTTGGAAAAGAGTTATATAAAATTGGCATTCGGAAAAAAAAATCGTTAAGGGTCAGGGGGCTTGGCATCTACCCACTCAGTGAAGTATGCTCATGTTATTTTGAAAACTCACCCAGAGGATTCCCCCAGTATATTTTCTCTGCCTGCACCAAGTCAGAATCTATGTGTACATTTAAGTTCCTCAAACTGCAGCATAGATGAAGAAGGCAGAAATTCAGGTCATCTGTAAACAATAACTACTATTCGGGAGTTTATGTCCCTTGTGTTTTCTTTATTTCATATCTCCCCAGTGTCATCCAAATCTGATACTTTAGGGGCTGGGGAGATGGCTTGGTGGATAAGAGTACTTTCTTCTCCTCCAGAGTTCCTGGGTTCAATCCTCAGCAAGGTCATGGTGACTCATAACCATCTAAAGTGTGATATGATGCCCTCTTGTGGCATGTAGGTGTACATGCAGATAGAACACTCATGTGCATCAAATTAATTAATTAATTAATTAATTAATTAAAAGTGGGATACTTTAGGGATTAAAGAGACAGATTATTCTCATTATTCTCATTTCCACCACATGCCCTGCAAATGTGAGAAAGGATATGCACAACATACCTGTTTTTCAAGGAAAGCTGAAATCCTAGTAGTCCATAGGTTTGTATTCCTCAGGTGTTCAAGTTCACAAGAAAGCAACACATACACTTCTCTATCTGACATGTGTGTACCTGGAATTCATGTTGTTCCAGTAGATATTTTTCATAATATTTATAGAACTTAAAAGAGACATGTTTTAGATGGGACTTATCATAGTCTGCTTGAGAAATGTAAAATTATACTACTGCTGAAAGGGAACTCACATTTAACTACTAGGGGACAGATTGTTTGGATTTTAATTTACTGTTAGATGACTGAGTTTGGTGCAAGTATTCAGCTCAGAACAGATGGGAATATTTAAGCTGTTTAAAATTTTAAGTATACTGCTTTTTCAGATTTTGCATATACTCAGAAATAATCATGCTAGTTAATTATATTAATTAATATGATAAAATGCTATGAATTAGCTTTTATCATAGTAATTTAATACAAATTTCCACACAGAAATCACATGATTATAGGATTGATCATAGATTGTTTTAGTTGACAAGAGGAGGAGTCTTATGTAGTTAGATATTAGAAATTTCCTACACTTTCACTTTCTTTTTTAAATTGGTTACTTCAAATTTTATCTCCCTAACCAGTTTCCCCTCCATAAACTTTCCCCCCTCTCCCCCTGCATATATGAAGGAGCTTCCTCACCTGCCCACACACTTCCCCCTCAGTGCCTCAGCATTCCCCTACTCTGAGTCATCAAGCCATCACAGAACCAGCCCTCCCACCATTAATGCCACTTAAGGCAAACCTCTTTTACATATCCAGCTGTAACCATGGGTGCTCCTATGTGTAATTTTTCTTTGGTGGTTTAGACCCTGGGAGCTTTGGGTGTTCTGGTTGGGTGATATTGTTTTTGTTTTTTGTTTTCCTATGGGGTTGCAAAACTTTTCAACTCCTTTAGTCCTTTCCCGAACTTCTCTATTGAGGTTCCTGCGTTCATTCTTAAGTTTGGCTTCATGCATCCTCTTCTGTATTGGTCAGGCTCTGGAAGAGCTTTTCAAGGATAGCTGTACCAAGCTCCTGTCAGCCAGCACTTCTTGAAATCAGCAATAGTGTCAAGGTTTGGTGTCTGTAGATGGGATGGATCCCTAGGTGGAACAGTCCCTGGATGGCCTTTCCTTCAGACTCTGAAAAACTATTTGTCCCTGCATTTCTTTCTGAAAGGAGGAATTCTGGATTAACATTTTTGAGGTAGGTGGGTGGCTTCATCCTGCAACCAGGGCATGTGCCTATGCACTGTTGTATTCATCAGTGTTGTACTGCTGTGAACAGACACCATGAACAAGGCAAGTGTAATTGAAGCTGGTTTACAGGTTGAAATATTCAGTCTATTATCATTAGAGTAGAAACCTAGCAGTATCCCAGCAGTCACGGTGCAAGAGTAGCTGAGAATTCTACACTTTCATCTGATGGCTGCTAGTGGACAACTGACTTCCAGGAAGCTAGGGTGAATGTATTAAAGCCCATACCCACTGTGACACATACATTCCATCAAGGCCACACCTCTAATAGTACCATTCCCTGTTCCAAGCATATTCAAACCATGGCATGTGGATATGGTCTTTACAGGTTCTCTTTCCCCTTTGTTGGGTATTTCAGCTAATCTCCTTGCTACTGGGTCCTGGAAACCTCTTGGATCCTTGACATCTGGGACTTTCTAATGGTTATGACCAGTTCCCCTTCTCCTGCTGCTACATCCCTCCATCAAAATTCCTGATGCTCCCGAGTTCTTCAAGATCTCCTGTATGTGAATTAGTCCACCTTTTCCTTCCTCTCTTCTCTCCATCCAAGATTCCTCTTTCCTCTTCTTCTCAAAATTATTTCCTTCCTCCTTCTAAGTAGAATTGTAGCATCCACACTTTGGTGTGGTCTTCCTTCTTCTTGGGTTTCAAATGGTCTGTGAGTTGCCTACTTTCAATTTCATGATAAATCAAAATGGCTTGTGGTAGATCACTGCTATTGGCATCTTAGTTTGTTGACACTGAAAAATGCCAGTCTCTGAGGATGAACAGTTAAGCAAATTCTCATTATGTACATGGCAAATCTGCCTACAGTGATGGTGGCATCATAACCTATGCATTTAAATCCAGCACAGATGTTTTTGCATGGGTATAAATGGGGAACTTTTAGAATGGGAGGTTTAAATGTCTGAGGTTCAGCCTATGCTATTGGATCACTAGTGAGATAATGAGGAAGAAATTTCTCTCCTGGTCCATGCTGCTGAGGATTCGGTAAAATTGGTAACAGAATACTTTTGGTGAGGGGATTAAAAATGTAAGTCCTCAGTATTAATGTGTGTTGAACTAGGTCATGTACTATATAGGAATTGCGAGAATCTGAGAGATGAGTACCTCAGAGGTATGCCAGGTGCTGCAGGGCCTGCTCTGCTGAGCTTGTATCTTACTGTTACTGAAGGTCCACAGCCAATGAGGACCAGCAAATGACCCTATAGCAGAATAAGGTCTCTGTCCAAGTGTTGTCCATTTTGGGAAGGTGGCAGTTGTCAAGCAAATAGAAATAAAAATTATGCCCTTTCTATAGAGGTAATTACTAAATTATTGTTAAACTATTTCACCATGGATATAACATATTATTACTAATGCTAAAAATGTATACAAGAAGATTAATATCCAACATTGTGACATCATCTCACACACTTCCACAGAACATTAGCTTTATTACTGGGCACAATTCCTTGCCCCTGTGGAACATCAGGGAGTTGTTCGTTCATGAGCTGTATGAGATAAGCTGCAAATGGTATTTCAAACCTGCCACTCCTTGTTTCTTCCCATGCCTTTCTCCATTCAAGGCACATATATGAGGAGTGAATGCTGATATCTGGATATGCCTGTCAACCAGGAAGCATGAGCAGGCTGAGAGTCAAATCTGCCTGCCTTTCCAGAACCTCACAATATCTGTTTATTTAAATTAAATTCCCATTTAAAATAAGTAATTGACAGGGATTTGTCTTTCTGGAACACTCTTTACATCATTAGTTTCCTCATTCTTAACAACAATCCTAACACTTGTACAAAATGCTTTGTCTCAATGGGCTGATTAGAACACATATTACTTCTACTGTCTCTTAGTATCAATCCGTTGGGTAAGAGGCCTAATTTTCTTGAGACTTTAATTTCTATTTAAAGAGAATTTTATTATCTTCTAAAGGGATTGTGTCCCTCATGTTTGGTACCAGCTGTGGAGGTCACTGCAGGTACCATAGCTGGCAGAGAAACCAAACATGTGTGGCAAGAAGTAAGCTGGGGGTAAGAATTAAGTAGTTAGTTGACAGCATTTCACAGGTCTAAAGTCTGACATCAGGGCAGTATATTTTAGACACATTTAAATACAGTATAGCATTTGAAAACAAAAACTTTTATTTCAACTTCATTTGCACAGTAAACCTAAGACATGACTACATTGAAACTTTTTTGCAGTGTAAATGTGACTTCTCCCATAGGTGTGGATTCAATTGAAAAAGGTAACTAGTGATGAAGGCCTGTGATGGAAGATTCTGGGGAATCTGGGTGAGCAATTATAGATAGAAAAGGTCATCAGTTTACTAACAACATCCATTCTCAGTATTCTAGGTGAAAAGCAAGTGTATATTTCTTCAATTGAGGAGACAGCGCTATATGATTAACATTCCTAGTTATTCCAGTGCTTATCTGTGAGAACCAATGCCCACTGAAACTAGAAGAGGATGTGTTATTTTTGCAACCATAAGAAGCTGTAAGGGTACTTCCTTATATCTGTATTGCAAAATCAACCCAGGCCTTTGCATATTGTTCCCCAAGGAGGAACCACCCATGCCAGTTTTGGATAAAATGGTCAGTTGTCTTCTTTCTTTGACTGAAAAGTCTTCTCAGGATTCCTCCTCAAAATGAAGTTGCCTGGTAGACTGTTGGTGTTGTTGTTCTGGATTCCTGGTGAGAACAGAAGGACTTGAGAATGGGGAGGTAGCACAAGAACTCGGTCATACTGCTCACTACATGTATTCTGCAATGTATGAGTAGACAGGTATTATCCTCCAGTATGGGGTATGTCTGGTGTATATCTGCGAGAAGGAGGTTCCAGATGGGAGAGAACCTGTGCTACAATAAATATTATGACTTGGATAGATGGGATAGTCTACATTAAGTATAGACGCACCTTGGGGATTCTATTTAACTTGGTTTGTTTGGATGGGAATTTTAATATTTAAAGAATTGTATGTACAAATACATCTAATTTGAAATGTATTTAAAAATATCATAAGATTGTTCATGAAATTTGTGCATGATTCTGTACTTCTCTCTTATTTTTTCAGCTTCCATCAGTGATGTTGTGATGACCCAAACTCCACTCTCCCTGTCTGTCAGTCTTGGAGATCAAGCCTCTATCTCTTGCAGGTCTAGTCAGAGCCTTGTATACAGTAATGGAGACACCTATTTGAAATGGTACCTGCAGAAACCAGGCCAGTCTCCACAGCTCCTGATCTATGAGGTTTCCAACAGATTTTCTGGGGTCCCAGACAGGTTCAGTGGCAGTGGGTCAGGGACAGATTTCACACTCAAGATCAGCAGAGTGGAGCCTGAGGATTTGGGAGTTTATTACTGCTTACAAGCTACACATTTCCCTCCACAGTGATGCAGACCCTAACAAAAATGTCCTTGCTTGGAGTGTCACAGCTGTCAAATAGGTTACTTATCTTTGTGAGAGGGAAGTGTTTTGGAACTGCAGAATATGTGGTGCAGCTGACAGCATATGCATCTTGGCTACAGCTCACTGGTCATTCTTTTTGCCTTCATTGGCTACAAAAACAATGATATTGTGCCAGGAGCTGTACCCAGCTTGGTGGGGGGAGAAGGTGATCTTCTTTCTTCTCCTTCAGTTGGTCGGTTCTTCTTGAGGCAGCCGAGGGGAATAGGAATTGGAAGAGCGTTGGCGGGGGTAAGACTTGGTCTTACGAGATTCAGGGTACTATCTTACGAGATATTTAGGGTTGCTGTTTAATAAATTCTTTCTTATCTACATTACTAAAGTTTACTTACTAGGCTACTGTAGCTGACCTGCTATCTGTTTGATCCTCTGAGGCCAGAAACTGCAGTTTCTGGCCACTAACACCTCCGCCCAGGGACAGCAGAGAATTAAGCAATGCCTTTGATCTGTCTCTGCAGGCGCTGCCAGGATCTAACTTAGGTCTGTTGGCTTGAGGTAGCAAGAAGAAAAGACACTTAAAGAAGTTATTGTAGTTTATTGCTAAGTGTAAAAAGTTTCCTATCTAAGGGGGAAAATGGGAAGGTCCTAAGTGGAAAAAGGAAAAAATTCTAACAAAGGAAAAATTCTAAGAGGTGAAGAGAAGTGAAGTGAAGTGAAGTGAAGTGAAGTGAGGAAGAGAAAGTAAGTTGCTAATGGAAGTCCCTTTGTCTTATACATCATTCAGAGTACCTGATCACATGTTACAAAGTTCATCACAAGTTCACACCAAAATTCAAATCATAAATTGAAAAAGAAGTTTACAATCGAGAATGTTTGCATGCATATCTATTAGGAGTAATTATCTGACTAAACATCCATCACCTGTCTAGCTCCACAGGTTCAACGACGGTTTAAAACTATAACTAAGAAATTAGTGAAGTTTTATATAGATAAACCTAGGCAATATTTTTTCTTCTGTCCTAGAACCTATAATAAATAGTGAGTTCCCTTTTAGTGACCCTTGGTTAATTGTTTTACAACCACCTTGGAATGTGCTCTGAGTAGGAGAGAGACTGGTTACTATCTAAGTGCTGTTAACTGATGACACTTGGGAGACTGGCAGAGTTCTCATAGCAGTTTTGACTATCAGAAAGAGACTTAATAGCAGTCCCACTATAAAAGAGCTTAATAATCATTGATATAATTTTAGGAATTCTTATAGGATCATCATTAAGACTTAAGAAGTCATCTATTTGTCTATATAGCAACACTACAAGACAGTACATCGTCATGGGTCTGCAGAGATATGCTCCAAAGGGGAGTGCTATTGCTTAGTGATTGTTATATATGTTTAATAATAATAGGAGAAGCATATTGATAGCAGGATCTTTCCTAAAATATGTCCAACATAGCCTTGCTAAATGTGGCACACTTGTCGCAGATAATAATCTGAGGCAAGCATTTCAGGATGATCAACTGCTAATTATTAGCTTGTCCTATTATAGCTTCTGACAATATTGCTTCTACCTCAGTAGAATAGTGAACAGGTGGCCTCGCAGCAACAAGCAATGATGGTTGTAAAGCAGAGTGTAAACCCAATTTTTCCTACAGGCCTTGTCTTCTTGTCTTTCTTTGTTACTCAACATTATCCAGTAAAGCAGACAGGAAACTGAGAAGTATTCCTTTGTTAAATTCTCTCACTAATAATTACTTCATTTGACACATTTTAAGCACTTGATTTAAATTCTATTGTATATGTTTATTGTCTTCTCTTTTTCCATTTGCATTAATTATATCCATTGACTATATTTTTCATCAATTGGTTTTATCCATAAAATGTTTCTTTTCTAACATACTTTTCTCAGTGCATCACAGATCTAATCATAATCTTTTAGGTTAACTTCATTATTGGGATCACTGTTGCAGTTAGCAACCTGCTGAACAGATGGACATTATTGCCAGATATGAAGTCCACAGATGAGCAAAATGTATGATAGCTTTCTTAATAGACTGGGAGTTTGAAGGGTATCTTCTAGAACTGTGAAACTTAGCAATCCAGCAGTAGATTTTCAGTTTAATTTAATGATTATTTCTTTATGTTCTTCCACTAAAAGGCATGGTGTCTTTAGCTATAGGGATTTGTGACCGCCTTGTGATGGTCAATCAAAAAAACTGACATTGTATTGTTTTGCCTGTGTTATATTTATTCATTGTATTGCCTGTATTTTTCTGTGGTTTTGGGGCCTCTGCTATAGGGAGGAATTCTACATATGACACTAAGAACCTGTTACCTCTAGAGGAGCATTATTTACCCTAGAATTATACAATAATGTTTCTGTAGTGTTTTGGTATTCTCTATTACATTTGTTTACACTTCAACACTCTTTTCTTTCCTATTCTCTGCCATATCCATGTGTAAAATTTTCAGCCACTAGCATCCTCACTGTGTACTTTCACATCACAAAAAATTATACAATTAACGTCTGAAAATCCAAAACAATCAAAGCAAGAGAAGAGTCCACACAAAGCATGATATTTTCTTGAATTAGGCAGCAAATTCTGACCTGTCAAGGACAGTGAATAGACTCAGGAGCTGACTGTGTCCTCAAACATTCCTGTTAGCAACTATTTAAACAGGAAAAAAAAAACCACCTGTGTCAAGATTTTGCTACAATTTTCATCATTTAGAATAACTTGTTCTTTTGTGGTTAGGAATAATCATTATGTTGTGGCAAACAAAATATAAATAAATAAATAAATAAATAAATAAGAAGGAGATTGATCAGCTTTGTTAGATTACTTCCTGGCTCCCCTAGAGCATGTGAATTTTAATTTAATTTCGTATTTAAGACAATGTTTTAGCTTGGCTTAAGGCGTAAGGAGCTTGGTTAATGCTTTTGAATCACAATCACGGTGATATGTCCTCTTTTGATTCAGACTGACTAATTGTTCTTCATGACAGATCAATTGATACCATGTATGAAGGATAACATGTATAGTTTGGATGCTTTGGAAATTCTTACCCATCATCTGCTTCATTCTCAGTGGCAAGACATGCAAATGCGAAACTTGATTTTTATCTTAACAGTGATAAAGAAACATTTTGATATATAGTCTTCTAAAAATCTTTCCCAGTGGAGAGACAAATGATTATAACGCTTCCATTTTATACTCTGGAGAATGCAATATCATAGGTGCAAATTACTTGAGTTTCTAGTTTCGTGTAACCAATTAACATGTCTAAGTAATGATATTACTGTAGTGTTATGCAGTTCTTTTAGACAGGAACTATTCTGGGTCAGAGTTTTTACTGTTGCATGGCAGCCCTCTCTCTCCACTTGATGCTATCTTTAGAGTTTCCTCTACACACTATAGGACATTTAGTCTAAGGTCCCTCCCTTTAAGTCTTGAGATTCTCTCACCTCCCAACTCTCCAGTATATCCTAGAGGGTTACAGTACATCCTACCTCCCAATGTTACCTGCTTCCATTCTTTCCGCTGGCTCTCATTTCTTCATACCTTCTCCCCCCAATACCTGTTCATGTTCTCCTTTCCTCTCCTCCTACCCTCTCATTCCCAGGTTTATCCTTCCCTCTGCCCACCTCCCAGGAGTGCTTTCTTCTCTATATCAAGTGGAATTGAGGCATCCTCACTTGGGCCCCAATGTCATGTTAACCTTCTTGAGTTCTGTGGATTGTATCCTAGGTATATTGTACTTCTCTGGTTAATGTCCTCTTATTAAAGAGTAATATCATGCATACCCTTTTGAGTCTGAGTTACCACACTCAGTATGATATTTTCTAGTTCCATCTATTTTCCTGCAAACCTCATCATGCCCTCATTCTTAATAGCTGAGTTGTATTCCATTGTGTAAATGAACCAAATTTTCTGTATCCATTCTTTCATTGTGGGATTTCTGGGTTGTTCCAGCTTCTGGTCATTACAAGTAAGGCCACTATTAACATAGTGGAACACTTGCCTCTGTGGCATGGTGGAGTATCTTTTAGGTATATTCCCAGGAATGATATAACCAGGTCTTCAGGTAGATCTATTTCCTATTATCTGAGGAACCTCCAGATTTATTTTCAGAAATGTTGCAATCTCACTTGAGTTTTTGATGTTAGTCATTCTGATAGATGTAAGGTAGAATCTCAGAGACATTTTGATTTACATTTCCCATACGACTAAGGACATTGAACTTCTTAAAAAGTACTTCAGAGCCATTAGTGGAGAATTCTGTTTCATTTTGTATCACATTTTTAAAGTTGGGTTACTTGGTTTGTTGATGTCTGACTTCTCGAATTCTTTATATATCTTGGATATTAGCCCACTGTCAGAGGCAGGGTTGGTGAAGATATTTTCACATTCTGTTAACTGTTCTTTTGTTCTATTTACAGTATATTTGTCTTCTTACAGAAGCCTTGAAGTTTCAAAGAGTCTCATTTATCAATTTTTGATATTATAGCCTGAGCCATTGGTGTTCTGTTCAGGAAGATGTCTCCTATACCCACGAGTTCAAGATTATCGCCCAATTTCTTTTCTGTAAGATTTAGTGTATCCAGCTTTATATTGAGGTCTTTGATTCCCTTTGATTTGAGTTTTGTGTGTGGTGACACATATGTATCTATTTACATTCCTCTACATAATGACATCCAGTTAAACCAACACCATTTGTTGATAGTATTTTCTTTTTTCCATTGTTTGTGTTTGATATTTTTGTCAAAAAGCTAGTCCTGTTGAGATTCCATCTTACACCCATCAGAATGGCTAAGATTAAAAATAAAACTCAAGAGTTAGCACATGCTGATTGTGGGACTGCGTAAGGGTATCCTGTGTCATGGTTGAGCAGGTGCCTAGAACCCAGAGACTCTGCAGACTCTGCATGGGATTCTTCGTGAGAACTGGCAGGAGTTTGGCGCCCCCAGAATCCAGGATCCTGAAAAGCAGTCACGGTCTCCATAGAATTACATTGTTCAGTCACGTAGGCCAGGCTATGGGCCTCAGGCCCTAGGGATTTACATACTAGTGAAGGCCAGAGGTCAGAGCAAATTAAGCATACCTCCCCCAGATCCTCTCCCAATCCTCCCCCTTTCTCCCTCCCTATATAGCTCAGGACTGCCCTGAGTTTTCGGGGGTACTCCTAGATCCATCTATCATCCACCATGAAAATAAACCTTTTTGGAACGAAAGACTTCCTTGTGTTATTGGGGCCTGCCGCCGCCAAAGCCTCCAGGCCGCTAGAACCATAAAATTCCTCCTGAATGTGGGACCTGCCACAGCATGAAAGCCCCTCTGGGGCCCCACCGCTGTGGTGGCCTCAAAAATTTTCACCACAGCTGATGATGATATGGAGCAAGGGGAATACTCTTTCAATGCTAGTGAGAGTGAAAACTTGTTCAACCACTTTGAAATCCAATTTGGTGTTTTTTCAGAAAAATGAAAGCAGCTCTGCCTCAAGACCAAGCTATACCACTCCTGGGCATATACCTAAATGATGCTCCAACATCCCCAAAAAACACTTGCTAAACTATATTCTTAGCAGCTTTATTAATAATAGGAAAAACTGAAAACAACCTAGATGTCTCCCAATTGAAGAATAGATAAGAGAATGTGGTACATCTACACAATTCTGCTATTGAAAACCAAGGCATCATGAGTTTTGCAGGCAAATGGTTGGATCTTGAGAATATCATCCTGAGTGAAGTAACTTCGCCCAAAAACAACATGCTTGTCATGTATTCATTTGAAAGTAGATATTAGCCAAAAATACAGATAATTTGTTATACTCCACAGACACAAAGAAACTAAACAAGAAGCAACTACCAAGTGAAAAAGCTTGAATCAAACATAGAAGGAAGAATAACATAGTGATAAGAGGCAGATCAGGGGAGGGAACTTGGATGGAGAGTGGAGGGGAGAATGGGGTATTCAGGACATGTATGTCTAGATGGCATAAAAATTAATGGAAAACTGCAGCTGACTGTGGCAAGGAGGTATGGGGCATATTCAAGATGAGACAGAGACCTAGTATAAGGGAGGCTCCAATGAATTTATTGGGGTGAACTTAGCTGTGCCTCACTTGATTGGGGATATCAAATCTAAAGAGGGCATCTCCTGGAGCCAGGCAGAAACATAGTGGAGCTATAGAGATACCAACCCACTCACAAAAACCTTTCAATCCCAAATTTATCCTGTATAAAAGTAACGCAGGCACTGGAAAAGAAGTAGAGACTGAGGGAATGTCCAAGCAATAACCAGCCCATCTTGAGACACATTCCATGGCCAAGAACCAATCCCTAACACTATTAATGAAAGTTATTTTTGCAGACAGGAACATGTTGTTCTCTGAGAAGTTCCACCCAGTAGCTGACTCAGCAGATACTGACACCCACAGCCAAAATGTGGATGGAGACTCTTATGGAAAATAGGAGGAAGGACTGCAGGCCCAAAGGGAATAGGAACTCCACAGGAATACAGTCAACTAACCTAGATGCTTGAGGCTCTCAGAGTCTGAACCACCAACCAAAGAACATGTATGAGCTGGACCTTTGTCTCCTCACTCATATGCATTAGACATGCAGCTTGATCTCCATGTATGTCCCAAATAACCAAATGGGGCTATCCCAAGTGTTGCTGCCTATACATGGGATATGTGCTACTAGCTGGGCTGTCTCCCCTAGCCTCAGTGGAAGATGAAGTACCTAGCCTCACAGAGAATTGAAGTGTCAGGTTGGGAAATACATAGGGAGGAGGGCACCTGCTCTGACACTGGGATTGAGGATGGGAGAAAGATTGTGAGGTGACAGGGAGGGGGCAGTGAATGGGTTGTAAAGTGAATAAGAAAAAATTAATTAAAAACAAAGTTCTAAAGCTTAGATTAGGATATTTATGGGAAAGTTGAATCAATTCTTATAATCCCCAACTATCAGTCAGGACTCAGCATGCACATGAGGGACCCTGCTAAGTAACTTGGACTCCTGTTGCTCCGGTTTCCATGTGAAACCTAAGTAAAAATGAGACTTTTACTGTTATACTATGATTAGTGTTAAATGAAATTTCAGGCACTTCCTTTCTTATCATGCTTAACTATGAGGATATCTATTATATTTTCACCTCTAGGTGCCAGATGTGACAAACAGATGACCAATCTGCACCCTCCATGTCTGTATCTCTGAAAGACAGAGTTACTATCACTTGTGGGGGGAAAGTCAGGGCATTGATTATAATTTAAACTGGTTATAAGCAGAAACCAGGGAAAGCTCCAAAGAGTCTGATATATTGTGCAGCCAATTTGGAAGATGGGATCCCATCAAGATTCAGTGGCAGTGGTTCTGGGGCAGATGAAAACATAGAGGATAAAGGGCTATTAAAGGTTTTCATGGAAGTGTTATCAATGAAAAATTGATACTCCAGAGCATAGTTTTAGAAACAAAACAAAACATCAACCCAACAATAGAGATTTATATTCTATTCTGTATCTCTCTGTCTCTCTGTCTCTCTGTCTCTCTCTCTCTCACACACATACACACACACACACACACACACACACACACACACACACACACACAAACATGGTTAAGCCAAGTTATTTTTAACATTTTAATGTTTTTTTTTGTGGATTTCACATCATACGATCCAATCACATTCAGCTCCCCCTCCATTCATAGTGACACCCCACCCACTTAGTTTTAACTAAGCTAACATAGAAAAAAAATCTTGTCATGGAAGCTATAGTGTGTCACAGTGTATGAGACAGCAGACACATTTGTCCACACTTCTTTTCTTACAAATTTTCATTGGATTGACTCATTGGACTTGGTCAAGACCTCTGACGTCTGTTACTCTATTAATACAGCAACATCACTGGGGTTCCTACTGGATATGTTTTTGTTGCCCGGTGTCATGAAGATCCTATAGTTTTAGATTTGTAGGACTGGCTCCTTCATGTATTCTAGCATGATATTGATTTGGACAAGTCAATCAGCCATGTTATAGTAGGTTGATTCAAAACCCTGAAATGATGTCTAAGAGGCATCTGAGCTGGTGAGCCCTCCAGCTCTCCCACACTCTAAGCCTTGATGTCAGTTCACCAGCCACCACCACAAACAAGGCCAGCTAAACCTTACGTCTACTCTCCTCAGTGATGCAGCTGTTCATGGACAAGTCCAGTCTTCCCACTCTCATGACCCTAGAGTCAGCTGTTCTTTCTGCCATAGATGGTGAAGGATGAGACAGGGAGCAGTACGAACCATTGTCTCAGCCATTGGCCAGCAGATGTGAGGCAGGCCCAGCTCTTCTTTTTTCATGCAATTGGGGTTAGCTTACTTGCAAGCCCCATATCTAGAGACAGCTCTATTGTACTGTGAGATGCAGGGCCTGTTTTCTTTGGTCCTGTGGCAGGTGAGGGTCAGGAACAGTTGTCCTGCTCTTATTACCTTATTGAGGCCAACTCTTCTACCCCCTGCCAGTGGCAAGGGCAAATGGGAGAGGAGGAAATCTCTCCCTCGCCAACCCCACTGCACAGCAAAACAGAGACAGGGTCAGCTCTCCCATACTAACACACTAAGCACTGAGTCAATTGTAGACCTCATATTCAGGATCAGCTCTACTGTGCTGCCCAGGTAAGATTTAGGGGCTGCATTCTTGAGTACTGAGGCAGGTGAGGGGTAGAGCAAGCTCTTCCACTCTGATGACCTTAGGGCCAGATGCCCTACTGCTGTATGTGGCAAGAGATGGGGGGGTATCTTTCTTTCACCCATGTCACCATATGGCAATGAAATGGCAGGGCCAGCTTTCCCTCAACAAGGTCCTCACGTTCAACTTGTCTAACCCCTGCATTAGGGTCAGCTCTACAGTACTTCCCAGGCAAGTTGCAGGGCCCTCTATCCTGAGTGATGCAGCTGGTGAGGATCAGGGCCAGCTCTCCTGCTCTTATGTTTTCAGGGACATTCTCCTGTCTGTGATAGGTGGAGAGAGGTGAAGAGGATGTCCCATATATGGTGGCACGTTCTCACATTCTGTTTGTATCATTTGGGCCAGCACACCCACATCCCCTGCAATGTGTTGCCTCAGGCTCTTCTGAGTACTACAGATGGCTAGAACAAGCATCAATTCTCCTACTCTCATGCCTTCAGAACTTTCTCTCCCACCATGCCCAGACGAGAGCTGGACCCAGTTCTGCTCAGCCCTCAGATATCAACATGTCTCCAGGTCCCAGCTCAGACCATGGATATTTGCTGGACTTTGATGGTGACAGACAACTGCTGCAGAGCTGTGGACCCAGTCATGGTCCCCTAGTGGCAGCAAAGAACAGTATTTCACCATGGTCCTAGTTGTCATCAACAGCTATGCACATCAGGCTGTTCCTCATATCCCTCTAGTCTCCAGTTCTGCCTTTCTTCTTTGTAACCACATTCTTCTATTTCTTCTTTCCCATTTATCCAGCATTCACTTGCTCCTCTTGGAAGATATTGTGGTCTCTGACTTTTGAGAATCATCTCAAAAGTAGTCTCAGGTATGCTATGCCCGGCTTGTGCATTATTTCTTCAGGCAGGGGTCATTGGGGGCATGATCTGTCCTTTGGGCCTATCTGGTCTTAGAGTAGTGGTCAGTTCATGTTAGCTACTTGTCTGGGCTCCATGATGTCAGTCTGGTGTTCATTTTGGGCTTACTACTTGCCTTCCCTGCCAGAGAGAAACCTTGCAATGGATGTCTGTCATTCCTGTTGAGATCTCCTGAACTTATGTGGGGTTCTTCTATTTTCCAATTCCCCATCCTGGGAGACAGTCTGGGCGTGCCTAATACTTGCCTTGTCTTCTCATCTTCTCAAGCTCTCTCTCTCTCCCTCTCCCTCCCTCCCTCTCTCTCTCCTCTCTCTCTCTCTCTCTCTCTCTCTCTCTCTCTCTCTCTCTCTCTCTCTCAGAAAATGTTAGGCTACTAATCCATCAGGTGTTCACAGGTCAAAATACTGAAATATTGAACATACATACATAGTATATCTCTTTTCTGCCACCTAATGACACATATGTGACACAGCAACAACACTTGCAATGTAGGAGTGAACAATAGTCTTAACTATTTACAAGTTCATAGATGGAGAAACTGGGGAAAGAGGAGGTTAAGGGGACTTCTAGGAAAGTTATATATTCAGAGCTCTCTGATGTGTGGCACTATAAAATAGCAAGGGCAGTTAAATTTTAAAAAATGGCTACAGAACATTTGAAATCATAGATGCAGTGATAAGAAAGGCCAGAGAGATGTCTCCACAGAAAGGAGCACTGGCTGATCTTGTAGCGGACCTGGGTTCAGTTCTTAGCATGAATGGTGGTTCACATCCATTTATAAATCCTGTTCTAGGAAATATGATGAATTCGTCTATCCTGACTTTCCTGGGCATAGAGGTGCATACACACACACACACACACACACACACACACACACACACACACAAGAAAACCACTCTTACCCATAAAAGATTCCTTTTAAAAAAAACAGAAGCATAAGGAGAAACTGAAACTGAAAGAAAACAGAGTAGAAAGTGGGAAAGAATCTGTGAGTGCAGCAAGAGCTCTATTGGTGGGACTCAGTGATGGGAGTATGACAGGCTAAACCAGACAGCTCCGTCATTCCTTCCCACAGAAAACCCCACTGTATTTACAATCCTTGACACCGTTGATAGCACTTAATTATTCTTCTTGCTAGATAGCTGGCACTTGAGGAGAAGCCTGTTTTATCACTCTATATGTCAGAGACTACTCTAGTCTGTAGAACTAGAAACAAGAAACAAAACAAATCAGGGAACCAGAAGCTTCCAAAGATATACTCCTGGACAGGAAGAAGAATAGATGGTGAGATGCTGAGAAGTAGTGTCAACAGAAGGATCAAGTCATGGAAGACACAGAAGTCAGGGTATCCTTTGCTGTGTAAAAGACAAAATAATATCATCTGAAAATAAGAGTCTTAGCACAATGAACTGCTTAGCTTCTACTGATCCATCCCAGTGGTGTGCTGTTTGCAGGGATGTTAACATTTTAGGTTAACTAAGACACATCACTCCAGTGCAGAATTTTTGTGTGTATATGTGTGAGTTTATGTTCCCAATCCTATGGAATGGTCATGTTTGTGTTTCACAGAGGACAGTGCTGTTAGAGAGCAGACTTTTGACTGACCAGAACTCACCTGTGTTTGCCTGTACTTCATTAAGGAGTTTGTTTTCTCTTAACGACATCTATCATTATCATTAAGGTTAAATTTAAGGTTATTTTATTTTGATTCAGTTGTGTTAGGATATCCAGTACTTGCTGTATTACGATAGCTAGGCTCTGGTAGTGCCGTATTGCCCTGGGTTTTGATTTTGTTCTTATGCTGTCCTTTAACCATCTGGTTGTCCTTGAATGGGGCAAGTCTCTGAGGCTTCAGGTAGAGCTGGTGATCTCTGATTTTAGCATATTTCCATGCATGAAGTCAGACTTGGAAGTCCATGAAAGTTTCAGGTTGATGGTTGTTCTTGGTGGAGGCTGACGTCCTGGGATGCAGGCAGAGCTGTTTGTCCCTGATAGTTGCAGATCTCTGGGATTATAGGTAGAGGTGTGGACTGTAAGATAGAACACAGAGGGGTCAGGGCAGACCTTATAGCTGCTGAGTTTGTCATGTGAACCATGGCAAGAAATTTGGTTAGCAGTCTCATCTGTTGGTCTCTGATGGCTATAAACCTCTGGGAATGTAGGTAGAAGTGTGGGCTGAAAACAATAATTTAATATCCATTACATTCATTTTCATGATAAACATGTAAGAGATAAATTCCTAGCATTTTTATTTATTTTAGTGCTCCCATGGAGACAAATTCCATAAACCATAAGAATGACAGCACCCAGTGTTTACATTAACATTCAAAAAGAGACAGGCATTTTTCTGTAAATTGATGAAACAGGAGCAAAAGCTTAGTTATTCTACTTACAGAGAATGATTAAATACATGTCTTCCTCTTCACTCCTTCCTGTCTTTCTTAGGCAGGAATCATTTTGTCTCTCCTGCAAAAGGTGCATGAATGTCTTGTGAATGACATTCTTGAGTAAAGGCCCCTTGGAGTCTATCTCCCACTTGGCAAGGACCAGTGGAATGATAACCAGAACAACTGGGTCAATCCTTTGGAGATGGAGCCCTCTGGAGATGCAGTTGTGCTTCTTGCTTATTTTAAAGATTAAGTAAATATATAACTAAATAAGACCTTATTGGATGGTCTCAAAATTGATAGGAGTATATGAGGAAAAAGAAAGGGACTTGTAAATGTCAAGTACTTCTTCTGAGGACTAAGCATGCCAGTGTATTGAAGAGAGGGAAAGTTCAAAACTCATTTAGAGAAGATAGGGCCTAAAGAGATAGGCCATAAATGTCAACAGTAAAGAGTTCATTCTCAGGACAAGTTAGTTCATTCTTAGCATAAGTTAGCAAGTAAAATTTGCCATGCTCTTAAAAAAGTATAAATTGCATAGATTCATCTTTGCCTTAGGTAAGTGCTTATACAAAAGAAAGAAACAGTATGAGTAAATGGAAAAGTACTAATTGTTAGTTTCTGCTATTTATAGAAAAGTATAGGCAGGACCATACTGTAAAACTAATACAGATTATGGTAAGAAAAAAAAGACAACTTATAATACATTGTGAGCATAATAAATTAAGAGGTGATCAAATTCAAAAGTAATATTTCTGTTAAAAGTTTGTTTGGATTCTAATTGTTTTTTACATTGAAACTGCATGTCTGCTGCCTACTTGCATACAAGTTAGATATTCCTGGTTAGATACAATCATTTGGCTTGATGTACAATACTTAAATCATTTTGGCTTGCAATATTCAGGTATGGTTAATTATTACATAATCATTTGGATTGTAATACTATGCTGCTTAGATATGGGCAAAGGTTAATCACTGACTACAAGGAAATAAGAACTGAAAATAAATTTTAATAAGTACTTTTGAGATTCTTGGAAGATGATTAAGAAAATCTGAAACTGTATGTTTGAACATTCTGAAACTCAATATAAATAAAGATGGCTTGAGCTTTTCGGGGCAACTTGCTAGAAAAACTAGTGGTCAGAGACCTTCTTTTTTCTAACAGCACATATCCTTTCATTCTGGATTACTAAACTAACCAGATAAGGACTCCAGCAATTTTTGCCATAAAGCACTTAAGTATCTCGTGTTGTCCAGATAGACAGTTTTAAGCATATTATCTTTCCATTGACCACCACATATGGTTTTACTACTGCCACTCCTGACATACAAGATATTTTATGGGTTTTTTTTCAGTTATGAGAAGCCTGCATGACTCTTCCATCCATGTATACTGGAGCAATAGATAGGACTTTTGCATATTGCTCCATAGAGAGGACTACCTCCTTTATTTGGTAGTCTGATATAAAGGTT
>NW_021605322.1:39005-61059 GCF_004785775.1 Grammomys surdaster | reverse complement strand
GATTCAGTGCAATCCCATGAAAATCTTAAGACAACTCTTCAAAGACATGGAAAGAGCAATTCTCAAATTTGTCTGGAAAGGCAAAAAATCTAGAATAGTGAAACCAATTTTTAACAATAAAATATCTTCTGGGAAATCATCATCTCAGACCTCAGGCTATACTACAGAAAAATAGTGATAAAAACTGCATTGTGTTTTTAAAGGCAGGAAGATCAATGGAATAGAATTGAAGTCACAGAAATAAAACCACACACTTACACATACTTGATCTTTGACAAGTAAGTAAAACATACACAATGGAACAAAGAAAACATCCTAAATAAATGGTGCTGGTCTAACTGGCTGGATGTAGAAAAATGAAAATAGAACCATATTTGTCACCTTGCACAAAGCTCAAAACCAAGTGGATTAAGGGCCTCAACATAAAGCCAGATACACTGAATCTAATAGTAGAGAAAGTAGGAAAGAACCTTGAACTCACTGGCACAGAAGGAAATTTCCTAAACAAAACTACAATGGTTCATGCTCTAAAATCAAGAATTGATAAATGGGACCTCATGAAACTGGTCTGTAAGGCAACGAACATAGCCAATAGGACAAGTCAGCAACCTACAGATTGGGAAAAAATCTTCACAAACCCCACATCCAATACAGGGCTTATATCCAAAATATATAACGAACTTAAGAGGCTAACTACCAAAAACCAAACAACCCAATCAAAAAATGGTGATGGAACTGAACAGAAAATTCACAACAGAGACATCTTAAATGGCTGATAAGCACCAATAGAAATGATCAAAGTCCTTAGTGATCAGAGAAATGCCAATCAAAATGACCCCGAGTTTCTACCTTATACAAATCAGAATGGCTAAGATCAAAACCTCTGGTGACAACACATATTGATGAGGGTGTGAAGAAAGAGGAACTTTCCTCCATTATTGGTGATTGCAAACTGATAAAAGCACTCTGGAAATCAATCTAGAGATTCCTCAGAAATTTGGCAATAGATCTACCTGATGAACCTGTTGTACTACACTTGGGCATGTACCCAAGAGATGCCCCATAATATCATAGGAGCTCATGGTCAACTATGTTCATAGTGGCCTTATTTGTGATACCCAGAAGCTAGAAACAACCCAGATGTCCCCCAGTGGAAGAATGGATACAGATAATGTGGTTCATTGATACAATGGAATGCTATTCTGTTACTAAGAACGACAGTATCATGATTTTTGCAGGCAAATGGATGGAACTAAAAATATCCTGAGTAAGACAACTCAGTCCCAAAAGAACATGCATGGTATGTAGTCACAGTAATAAGTGGTAATAATAAATGGATATTAGCCAGAAAAGTACAGAATACTAAGGATAAAATCCACAGAACTTAAGAAGGTTAAGAAGCATTAGATCCAAATTGAGGAGGCTTAAATCCCAAGTGGAAGGGTGAAGAAAACAATCACAAAAACAGAGGGAGGGAGAAACCTGAGTGGGATGGTGGGGCAAAAGAACATGATCAAGTATGGGAGGGAGACAGGAGAGAAGCCCTGAGGGTCAGCAGAATGAATGGAAAAACAAACCCTGGGGCTCAGAAGTGGGACCCTGTAGAAAGTACTAGAGACCTAGGTGTGAAAGACTCTCAGGGCTCAAAGATGAAATGCCCAACAGTGGGGAGAGGGAACTCACAGAGATTACCTCCAGTAGAAAGACAGGCCATCAAGAGGAGGGATGGAGTTCTCAACCCACAGTAAAAAATTTTAACCCAGAATTGTTTCTGTATAAAAGAAGTGCAGGGACAAAAATGGAGAAAAGACTAAGGGAAATGAGGTCCAGTGACCAGCCCAACTTGGGACCCCCATTGGGAGGCTCCAGGTCCTATCACTATTATTGATGCTATAGTGTATTTACAGACAGGAGCCTACAATGGGTGTCATCTGAGAGTCCCAACAAGCAGCTGACTGAGGCAGATGCAGATATTTAAACCTACCCATTGGACTGAAGTTGAGGAACCCTCTGAATGTATTAGGGAAAGGCTGGAAGAAGCTGAAGAGGAAGGTGATCCCATTGCAAGACTAGCTGTCTCAACTAACCTGGACGACTGAGATCACTCACAAACTAAACCAGCAACCAGGCAGCATACACGAGCTGGCCCGAGGCCCCAACACATATACCATGGAGGACTGCCTAGTCTGGCATCAGTGGGAGAAGAGCCTAAGTCTTCAGAGACTTGAGGCCCCAGCGAGTGGGAGGCCAAGTTTAGGGGATAGGAGGAGCAGACATCCTCTTGGAGACAGGGAGAGGAGAAGTGGGATGAGGAACTGTGGGATGGTGGACAGAGAGAGGGGCAATGACTAGCCTGTAAAAAATGTAATAATAATAATTAATAATAGTAAACAAACTATGAATACATATAACTCTGGTGCTATGGGGGAGGGAAAAGACTGGTGGAAATTTCAGAGTGCCAGCCCAGCTCCATATACGGTAAAAGACTTTGTTTCAAGGTAATAAGGCAGAGCTTATAGAGCAAGACATCCATCTGTGTAGAAATCTACCATCAATGCTGAACATTGTCAGTTGCAACCCACAAGTCAGTCAGAACTGTCATTGTTCTATTCACAAGCTAATGATTCAGGGATACTTTGGGCTGCTGTGACACAGCTGTAAATGTGTTCAATTAATTTCTTGGAGAAATAGAAACTACCTTTAAATATGTCCCTATTTAGAATCATGAACTTACACATGTCATACCCATTAAGGAAATCTTTTTCAACTTTATAGTGTTAGAGGCCACTTTAGCCTTAGAGATTCCATGTTATGTATAGCCTCCATCTTGTACAGGGATAAATTCTAAGAAATAACTGTATTTCCAGAAATGTCTTCTGGCCCTGATTACTTCAGTTGTAAACTTACACAACAATGTCTCAATCTATGCTTTGGTAGCACCCAGAAGGATTGAAACCTAGTAGTTAAAATGGAGGCTCTTATTGGCTAGCCTTCAGTCAGCCACTATATCAGGAATGTCATTTGAAATACTTGACAGGTAGTAACCCACTTATGATGGCAGGTGTGAAAGACAGTTGGAAATATACAACAAGAGTGTCCATGATTGACTGCACCTACCTGTCTTCACCTAATTCTCTCTTTCTTTCTGTCTCTCTCTGTCTCTCTGCCTCTGTCTTTCTCTCTCTCTGAGTGTGTGTGTGTGTGTGTGTGTGTGTGTGTGTGTGTGTGTCTGTGTTGTTTTAGTTTTTGGTTGTTGTTACTATTTTTTGTCTGTTTGTTTTAAGAGATTGCTCTATCTGGCTCATATGGTGTTATTATCATTTGAATCCTGAACCCAGCCATAGCCTTGATATATCAGTTTCTGAATAAAGATACTTCTGCTGGCTCAAACTTTGTTTTCATGGTGAATTATACTCAAATTCTCAGACCCTAAAAAGACTTCACAGTAATGGCCCATCATCTATGTGTCAGTGACATGGAACTCAGGCTGAGATTAGTGCCCACTGCAAGTATGCCTGCCAGCTTGCAGTTTCTCCAGACTGGTATCGGTGGAAGCTTAAGTTGCAACTTTAACATTGCAAACTTAGCTTGCTATGAGGTATGCAGCATGAATGAGAATTTTTAAATTTTTAAATATTTGATTGGTTCTTTGCGATTTCACAACATGCATCACAATTCCACTTATCTCCCTGACTTTTATACTCGTCCTTTACCCTTGAAATGCGCCCCCCCCCAAAGAGTAATCTCACTGTAGAAGCTGTAGAGTGTCACTGTGTGTCCTCTAGCATACTATGTTGTCTACAGTTCTTTGCTTGCAAATGTTCATTGCAATGAGTCCAGTAAGAAGAGAACTCTGGCATTTGCACCAGTATCAATACTGGAACATCACTGAGACTCTTCTAGAATATCCTGCTGTTCCCCTGTGTAATGGATATCTTATGATTTTGGATCTCTAAGATCAGACACTTTGTGTACACCAGCAGCTCATAGATGGGGTAGATGGTGGAGTGGGCCAACTCAAAACATGTGACCTGTAAGGTATCTGAGCTGTTCAGCCTTCAAGCTCTCCCAAACCCACATCACCTTAGTGAAATCTCCAGCCATGCCCTGGCTAGCTCATGCAGTGCTGAAGCCAGCAACCAGCAGACTCTCCCACTCTCATGACCTCAGGGCTTACTCATGCAGGTTAACACTAACAGCCAGACCTCTCTCACTCTTGCCTCTAGCCACCTATTGACACTGGCTGCAGAACTCAGAAGAGAGGTCCCTGAACTTACTAGGCAATACAACACAGCTGACATTGATGGCTTGGAACTGGTGAGCAGGCCCCAGTGTAGAACTATGGGAGAACTGTCCCCACAACTTGTCTGCTATAAGTGACTTGGACAAGGGAAAAATGACCCTCAACCACATCCTTTATCACCTATGAAAGATAAGAGAGTTGGCCCTGGGGACATGAAAGTCAGAGAATGGGCCTTGTCCCTCACAAACTCCAACACTCTGAGAAAGCAGGCCCTTCTCCTTCCTAGGGCAAAAGTAGAGTTGGCCCTGGTTGCAGGATTGCAAGTGATCAATCCCTGAGGGCTTGAGAGTGGAAAAGAAAGCCCTGCACCTTATCTAGGCAGCACAGTAGAACAGAATTTGACAGTTTATTTTTGATATTCGAATGACTCAGGAAGAGAGGCTTGGGTTTCTCTCATTTGGTTTCGGTGTTTCCCATGTTTGAGTTATTTGTACATCGTAACATATTTTTCTGGAGCAGCCTTCTCAAACCTTTGTGTGCAGTTCTTAATAACTAGTGTATTTGATAGAAGAGGAAACTGTGCTGCAGTAGCAAATATATTTCAGAATTTCAGCTATGATGTAGAGTGATTCTTCTCACTCTCAGTAGTATCTTTTGTGGACTGATTAAACCTCTTTTGAGAGTCTCTTCTGTAGGACTAATTTTCATGGGCCTCTTTCATGGATCTCATACATGGGTCTCTGCCATGAACATCCTGCTAGTTTATTGACTGTGGGACTCTTACATAGATAACCTCCAGGTCACTCTAGCAAGGCCCTTTTGGTCTGTACTACTTTTCAGTCCTCTTACAGACACAGGCTTGCTTACAACTAATGACTCGGAGAAATAACCCATACCCTTATTGGAGCTCTGCCATATTAGACAAGAAGCACATGAATAGGATGGGGAAAGAATTACAGGAGAGCACACATTTATAATTCACTTAGATCATAGAATGCAAAGCAGATTACATTTGCATTTGAGAATGTCAGGTGACCTCCTTTAGATACCCTTGGTCTAAAGATAGCAAGGAATTTAGAGATACTTGGTGAATAGTGATATTCTCAGATCTGGACTGCAGCCTTCTGCAGTTCCACTCACTAGCAGCGTTCCCTGAGAACTCTAAGTTCTACTTTGCATCTGCATGGTTAAATCAAATTATCTAATTGACAAGACTCTGATCCGTCCTCTAATCCTAAGTTGGCCTCAAGCCACTGTCAGGAGTGTGAGAATATCTGGGAGGAAACTTGCTTTTTTATCCTGCATCTTGTCCTCATCTTGTCCTTGTACAGGGTACTTTATTCTCTGTCTATCATCCTGAAATGTTGGCTTATCTCAGGTGTGGGATGGATATGCTGTCTAGGATGCAGAGAGTTGAAGAATAGTACTTCCTTAACCACAAAGACAGGAATTTGTCTAGGATTCTCAACTGCACAGTGGGAAAGACCATTGATCTTAATTCACTGTAAATATATCCACTTGTGGTCAGAGGTGTTGTACTAACTGCACAAACTAATTCAGTTACTGGTTGTGATAGTTCATTGTATTATATACTTGACTCAATGTGGAATCAACTATAGGCATGCATCTCAGTGAATCTGTGAGGATATATCAAGTAAGGATACATGTTGGAGAAAAGACCCTCTCACAGAGAGGGCAGCTGCACAGTTGCAATAAGGGCCCATGGAAAGCAGTGCTTCTTACAAACCTGCCCTTGGTTCTTGCTGGTGTCTCCTTTTTACTGTCACTGCTGCTGTAACTCCCTGTTTCCATGATGACTGAGCTCCTTCTACTCATCAGCATGGTGGGGGAGACATGCCAGTCTCAGTTCTGCTTTGGAAATCCTGTCTTTCCAACCTTCAACTCTCTGGGCAACTGGGTAACAGGTAGAGAGGGGTTTTTATGAGCTGTTGTATGTTCCAGGTTCCACCATAAGAGAAGGGCAGAGCTAGTGGCATGATAAGGGACTCAACAGAGTAGATATTGTCACAGATGGGAAGATACTTGTGACCTCAATGAAAGAATAAATAAATTCCATAGAAGTGGGGATTAGCATCTGGACAAAAGCATGGATTTACTCTAAAAGTGTCATAATTTACAAATATGATTCCAGTTTTTAACAGTGTACTGGGGAGAAAACAGCTTTTCAAGACCTCAAGTAAGGAGAAGAGGTCAGAGTCAGTGAAGACTAAAAAGAGTCTCGCAGGTCCCAGTAACTGGGTCAAGGACTAACAGAAGTTGGTAGTTTATACGGCTTTACTCTCTCAGGACATGTAGATTATCCATTTAAGGCATCTTCCATCAAAAGATAGGAAGTACCTTAAATTCCTATGTCTCAGTTACTTTAGCCATACCCTCAGTGGGATGTCCTTCCCTGATGATGGACTGAGCCTCAGAAGCTTGAGGCTAGTGGTTAAAACTTCTAGTTACAAAAACTAAATTAAGTGCAGAGGACTTGAAGCAAGAACCAATAATGGGACATTACAATGCCACTGCCATTAAGTGACAAGGTTGAGTATGAGTGGGAAACAAGCACTACCTTATGGGATGACATTTCAAAGAAAGGGTCGTGTTTCTCTCTAGAAATTACTGTCTATAACTCAAATGATCAACTTGTGGTTTATCCAGTTCTTCCAGCGAGCCATAAACAGAATGAAGTAGGAGCTGAGTGATGCAGAGTCTAAGATTGGCTGGCAGTGTCACTCACATAGTGCTATTCAGTGTCTGAAGTGACCACATAAAAAGTGGCAGGAGAACAAACCCAGGAAAATGAATCTGAAGCCATCTGAATTCATGATCAAGGACAATCCCAACATATCTTCATGTTAGTTATCCTTATGAGTCAAATTCTCTGTGGAATGATATATGGATATCTGGGAAAACATTATTGTTTCCATATACAATAGCAAAGTAGCAGCCCCTTCTTACTGCCATTGATGTCATTAGTTGAAGGCATGATTCTTTCTATGTCTGTGAGTAAAATTTTCCTGACTTTTAATTCTAGCTAGCTTTGCAGTGATATGAAAAAATGCCCGAGAAATAGATTAGGCTGACAGTTCCTAAGACAAGAGTCCAACATCAGGTAGCCAATGACCTTGGGCCTATGTCAAGGGGACACATTATGATAGAAGTATATGGTAGAGCCAGTTGCTTACATATGAATCCATGAGTAAATAGATGATCCTGGGTCCTCCATCCATTTAGAAGGCAAATTTCCACATCCACATCTGCATCTTACAAATGTCTAACTAAGCCTGTTCATAAGGCTCTATCAGCTTCTATCTCACAGGGACTACACATTTCTTGCATGAGGACACTCAACTACCAGACTTTGGGTACTAACTCTTACTGCTTCTGCTTAATCTGTTTCCCATGGTTTCACATAGATACCAATAAAGACGTAGAGTTTTAATTTACAAGTCTGCCCCTAACTTTAATCTATCTCTTTTTCTGTCTCTGTCTCTGTCTTTGTCTCTATCTCTCTCTCATGTTGGCTCTGTGTCTCTGGTCAACACTAATTAATATATAGTGTTTATTGCTTGCTTGAGTGTCCAGCACTGAAGTTTCGTAGAAGTCTCTTTAAAAGGTGCTATAAATAGGGACAAGGAACCAGTGAGAAGTGCTGCCAAGACAGCTGGCCAAGACAGTCTTTAAAAATTGATTTGGAAACTGTTCAATAATTCCCTTGCTTTTCATTTATTGTTTGTACCTCAATGAAACAACATTTATTTAACAGAAGGGCATAAGACTTCCTTTTATCAGAGACATTAGACATTTACAGACAGGCTTTCAAAATATCATCCATTTCCTCCTACACTGATCTTCAGACTGCTCCAAACCTTACTCAGGGAAGTATCAGACTGAAACAATCACTACATGAACAATGCACCTATTTTCTGCTATCTATTACTTGTGTTTTATATTAATTTTGGTGTGTGTACATCCAATGTATATTTCCATTTTTTACAAATACATGTGTGTGAGTTTTCAAATATGTATATATATATATATATGAAAAATATATCTTTTCATTCATATGTGTTCCCATGTACATTTTAGTTTCTTTGGGGTTCCTTGCTCACCTTTCTTGATATCCAACTTGTTAAGCAATCTCATGTACTAAAAATGGAGGCTAATAATATTTTGTTTTAAAAACATATTATTTGAATTGTTTATCCATAATTTGTACCATTATATAGCACACTAATCCTCAAGTTTTCATTTGTAAATCCTGAATGTACCATATGAAAATATAGATCTACAGTAACTACAGAAACTCCTGTATGCAAGATGTAAGCCTCCCCATTTCTACTGACAATCCATAAATTTGCCAACTTTCTTCACAGAAAGTAAAATGTAAAAGCATTTGCAGTTTTCCCAGATATTTGTGCTCTGGTTCAGAATGACAAATTTCCAAAAGAATATGTAAATTTGAAAACACCAGATGAATGCCGAAATGATAATCAGGATGTTTAAGGTATAGACAGAAGTCATGTTAATGAGATACTATCTTAGCCCCTTCTATCACAAATTATAGAGTGCTACCTGGGAAAAGAGAAACAGTATCAACAACATCATTGTGGACTCCTCCCTATCGGGTCAATGTAACACTGAATCCAAAACACAAAAGTCTCATTCAGAAGAATGGATGAGTGAAAAGATAACAACCTAGGAGGCAACAGTTTAAACCTAGTCCTGAGTGTCTGCTCAGCTGTGAAGAGACTCTATATGAAGTTTCCCTCTGTCTATTCAGTCTACTTCCCCACCCACTACCATATCCAATATACTTTGCATTGACCCCATTACCACCTCAGCAGTTCTGATGATATATAATGTACATAATCTAGCTGAATATGATGCTGGTTAGTACTTAAGGCCATGGTCATGTTTTCTCTAGCTTATCTCCTCGGTATATACATCCTCTGGATCTCTGTTAAGGTTTCTCTCCTTTGTGGCAGTTGTTAAGTATTCATATCTCCACAAAATTCTTCAGTTTCTAAGAATTTGATAGTCTTTATTCGACCTGAATATGGCACATTTGATTTGTCTTTACTATTTTTCTTCCATAAACAGATATTACAGTGGAAACAACTGTCACCCTGTCTCCAAAATTCTTGCCCATGATTGAGGGGAAATGACCCTGTCACTTGCAGAACAAACACAGATGATATGAACTGGTAACGGAAGAAGCCAGGGGGAGCTTCATAGCTCCTTATTCAGAAGACCATACTCTTCTTTCTGGACTGTTGCCTCAGTTCATCAGCTGTAGCTATGGAGCACATTTTAACATGACAGTTTATGGGATGCAGTTGGAAGATGCTGTATAAAAATACTATTCAGTTTTAATAGTCAGATACTTCTAAATAAACGTTGGATAGACATACATTTTTGTCAATATTTATAATTGTTAAACTTGGACATTATAAACTTTAATATCTTATACATTGTCTTTAAGTCTTACCCTTTATATATCTTAAATAACTTATTCAGACCTTTATAACTTGCAAAAGCTTTCTAATCTTTTTTAATCAATTTTTTATTCTGGAAACATTTATCCATCTGAATATTCATGGAAAATATTTGGCCTTTAATAAAACAACAGGTATTTACATCCTTCTGAAATGTATCTTTCACAGTAATATGAGATATACTAACATTAAGCAATGAATTTACTACTTACTCCATAACAAACCAAAATTCAAACTTATTTAAGTTCTCCCTGGGGAACCAACAAGTTCATTGTGGTTACTTACAGATAGTTGGTAAGGAGTTCCTGATGTGAGTGTGAGTGACCTAGAAGCAGTCACACTGAGAAGTCTTTACTGTTTTTGAACGAATGCTGACATTTAAGATGTTCTGTAGAAATCATTTTATGGAAGAACAGAAAGAGGTATAAAGATGGTAGTTATTTTTAATTTAGTAGAGAGAACAAAAGCACTGTATTCCAAAATATATACATGAGTATGTTTTTACATATGCATGGCTATAATAAATATCCAGAACAATATTACTTTCTTTGTTTTCAAAGAGGCCATAGTGATAAAAATATCATCAAAGTTTTTAAAATGTTTATATTTATTTATACATTCAATTACAAAATAATTTTTGTTTAAAGACAATTGATACAATTTATTCATATCTAAAGGAAGAGAATGTGAAATAAGAAAAACCTGTGTCCAGTAGGCACAATCATCTCTTGAGGTTATTTTATACCTTCAACCAACAGCAACCATTTTGCAGAACCAAAATTAGGATAATGATAAAAGGGATCACAATTTTATCATAATTGTAGATGTATGTCTGTTTTGTCTTTAAAAGCAGATTTAAATATCTTGAATTTAAAAACTCATATAGATTGTTCCAAAGAAAGATTCAAGACCATTAGCCATTGTTAGGTCTTGTAGCCTAACCTCACTGACTACCTGTTTTTACCTACTTGTTTGATAGGATACGAATATCATCAGAAAAATGTGAGTTTGCTCAGAACAATAATGTATGAAAAGAGTAAGTTCATATATATATATATATATATATATACATATATATATATATATATGTGTGTGTGTGTGTGTGTGTGTGTGCGTGTGTGTGTGTGTGTGTGTGTGTGTATGTGCGCTTATTCTAGATCCTAGTCCTAGACACATTTTACAAATAAAATTATTAAATTAATTTATGACCAGAATCATGATCAATGAATTGGAAGGATACACAGAGTAGAAAATAATTTCGTCTTACCACATCATTATGAATTATCCTTAGCTTTCTTACTTTCACTTCTGTTGGCATAAGGGCATCATCACTATGATAATATTGCAATTGTCAAACAAAGCAAAATACACAGAATAAAATAAAACTATAAGAGATCATGCTTCATCACTTTGAAGAGTCCAATTGTCATTATAAAACTAAAACTCACACACCAAATTTTACAACTGACATTTTTTTCTGTAGCAAAGTATGAATATCTTTGGCCTTGGAACACACATTTATGTTACCCCTAATCCTATGTCCCTACCTGCTAACAGTCTGATGAACATTTTCTAATAATAGAACAAAGAAAGTCATGAACTGAACCATTTTTCAATTCATCAGTTGAAACAATATCAGGAATATTAAATTAAGGTAGGGAAGTCACTGCTGAGGTAGTCACATTCTTACTTAGTCTTGTGCTCTTGGTACCTTATTGTTTGTTAATAAAATCTTTTACCTGCTGGTCACAAGGACATCAGGTCAGATAGAGTGGTGGGTAAGGAAGAATGCTTGTTAACATTTCTCTACTTTGTCTAAGATAAACTGTAATTAGTCTCTGGAATAATATGGATCAAGAACTCCAAGTGTCCCATGTTGCTGGGATTGAGGTGTTACATGTTCACCTACTGTGTATTTTCTCATTTAGTATTTAAATAATCATGGTTAAGGCTGTTAAGTCCTTCTTTTTAATTCATTAAAAATAGTCTTGATTAGAAAAGATATCCTTTTGTTTTAAAAAATGACTATTCCAAACTCACAAACATACATAGAGGACACACACTATTTTTTTTTAACCAATATGATTTATTTCAGTGAGTCAAATATTTAATACTTATTTCTCTGTTGTATATTATCTGATAGCAGGATACTCCTCTATATGTCCACATATACCTTTGAAATATGTAATTAAAATAGAGCTTAGGTATATTAGAGATTTTCAGTTAACTCCCAAATGTCATTTATACTTTGAAAATTTTAAGAAGGAATGCATTCCCTGGAGACTTATATGTGGTGTGATCTTGGGCATTTGTAGACACTAGCCTTCTGCTAAGTGCTGAGATGAGCAAGCCTTGCAGCTGTGCCCAGCACTAAATAGTTTCCAATGATTTGCATGCACTCACTACACAGCCTTGTGGTCTTCTTCATATGCCAGTTACACTCTGTGCAGCTGTTACTGTAGTCAGGACTCAGCAGCATGAACATGAGGGCCCCCTACTCAGTTCCTTGGGCTCCTGTTGCTTTGTTTACCACGTAAAAAAGGACTGAAATATGAATTTCACTGTTACACTGTGATTATTGTTGACTGGGATGTCCTCTCTTAGAATGTTTAACTATGGGAGCATTTATTATGTCTCCACTTCTAGGTGCCAGATGTAACGTCAAAATGAGTCCATCCTCCCTGTCTGCATCTTTGGGAGAAAGTCACCATGACTTGCCGGGCAAGTCATGGATTTACAGTTTTTTAAACTGGTTTCAGCAAACATCAGAAAAAGTTTCTAAACTCCTGATCTATGGTGCAAGCATCTTGGAAGATGGGGGTCCCATCAAGGTTCAGTGGCAGTGGATATGGGACAGATTTTACCCTCACCATTCCAGGCCACCCTGGTCTACAGAGTGAGTTCAAGTACTATCAGGTCTATGTATAGAAACTCTATCTTGAAAAGCCAAAAAGAAAATAAGAGAATGGTTTATATTATGAACACAGTTATATTCTGTATTCATTTGACTCCCCTTTCATGCACAAGAGCTATTCTGTTATACTTGGTGTATATAGATTTATTGTCCACTTCTAAATATTACTGTTGAAATGCATCTTTTTGTAAATTCTTTACTTTATTTTATGACTTTCATTATGTATTTTACTGGATTTTGTATATATGTGCTATGGTTTTATACACAAATGACAAGAGTAGACATTTTTGTCTCTTGTATGATGTGAGGTACAAAGTACACTAAGTTTTATCAGTGGATGTGATATTTTCCTTAGCTTCATAGATAGTTCAGAGCAGTAAGAATATCTTCCTTTATGCTCTACTTTCTTACAAATTTATTGTGAATATTTATTGTCTCCTATGAAAATTACTTTTAGTACATATAGAGCTAATTGTACAGTTTCTCTTCTTTGTTATCAGTATGATTAAATACATGGATATATTGTATATTGTCAAATTGCCTTTGTATTTTAAATGCATTTAGTGGAGTCACAATTCATCACAGGAGGGAATCAAGTAGTAAAATTGGAGGGTAAGTTGGGACATAAAAGAAGAATAGAAAGAAGAAGTACACAAAATTTATTTTATTTCTGTTCTCTATATTTCATTCCTACCTTAGATGCTGTTCAAAGTTACTTTGTCAGAAAGAACTCTTGCTTCTTTTAAAAAATGTCTATATTGGTTATTTTATTTATTTTCATTTCAAATGTTATTCCCCTTCTGGGTTTCTCCTCTGCAAATGCCCGATCCTATCCCCCCTTTTCCCTGCTTATATTAGGACGTTCCCCCACCCACCCACTCCCACCTTAGCAGGGGTGAAAGCTACTGGTTTGTATTTTATGAAGATGACATAATCTCGCTCTAAAATTACAACAGTTGATATTGTGATTCTTGATTAAGAAATTTTACAAAGTACAGACCTAATCAAGACATTATCCTTCCTAAAGGAATATGTTCTAGCTTGGTTAACATCCCAAGAAAAATGCCTTGTATTCAGAACTTAAACCTGTTGATTGCCATCTACTGAGTTAGGATGAGTCAATTGTATCTTTTAATTAATGTGACACATTAATAAATGTAATGTACTAGGCATTGGTGCCTACTCAGCATCCTGAATAATTCTCAGTGGTCAGATATGCAAGCTACAATTTTCTTTTCTTTTTAAATCTATGAGAAGATAAAGATGCATGTTTTTTGACATTCAAACATCTGAAATTCTTTTGATATGAGACGGGTACATGGATTTTGCATTTCTATGTAACCTCTAGAGAATAAAAATATAAGAAATATTTACTGTTGATGATTTTTAATTCATCAATTTTAAATAACCTATCATTATTATATTGCATGGCGGGATAGTTTATGGAATGCATAGTTATCCAAAGTTTTATCAGAATACAATACTAAATCTCAGAAGTTTCCACAGAAAGTTTGCTTCCATATATGTTATGCTTCCACATAACAAAGAATATCAGGAGCTATTCCTCCAAAGAGTGGAGCAACTTTATCAAAGAACTGCATTAGATTGTTCACACTACTCAAATCTGTATCTAGAGAAGCATTCACAAATGTCTATCATCTTTAGCATTGTGTCATATGACTAGCAAAGGGAGACAAAATAAACTCAGAGAAGGGACCATGAATGTCATCTCCTCCCATGACACTGTATTTTTTAAAAAAAGAGCTCAGGATCATTTACATAAGATGGAACCTTACAGAAGGAAAAGTAGATGGCAAAATGATCCCACAATGCAATATGTCTTCCTCTCTGCTTAAAGCAAATGTTTCATGTATGATATATGTATGATATATATTATGTATAATTCACAACTTAATGTATTTTTAATTTTTCTATTTTTTCTTATAGAATAATCACTACATACCATAAAAATGAGTTTACAAAATTGAAATAAGTAAACAATTGATTAGCATTGATCTGTCCCAGCTTTTGGAACAGTCGATTTCACACTGGTGTCTCAGCTAATAACCAACTCTTACCTAATTTATTTTAGCATTTTTATCAGTCCAAATTGGTGGACAAACATTATCGCTAAATGACAATATGATATATTATAATATTTTTATTCTTATTTGAGAGAAATATTTCAGTAGTTTTAAACTGACTTTCTTTCTCTTTGATATATAATCATCTCTGCTTTGTCTATTAACCTATCATTCTAGTGATCAATAGTTGAGCTGACATGATGTTATGGGTAGTATAGATGACATGGTATTATCTAAAGCCCCTTTAGGGTATTCAATTTACTTTTTAGGTAAAAATATATTTGTTGCACAAACAAAAATTGAAAACTCATCAGGCTACCATAGCAGCACAATAATATTTGAAATATGACACAGTTATACTAATTATTTATATGTCTCAGTGACAAAGATATCAAATAAAGAAATCTGTTGTCCAATGTGCTGTGAATACTTGCGGCTCAAGGTCAGTTTACTGTTTTTATACTGTAAGTAATACAGAAAACTTCATAATAAAGATTATAGAGTTTCCAGTATAAAAAGGATACAAGAAAATAAAAAAATAATTATTTTTGACTAAAAACAATTTTTAACACTTTATAGATTTTTCAATATATTCCAGTGAAAAGACAATTAGAAACTTTCATGAGTTAGAGTTATATACTTAAAGGAGTTATTTTAATGTTACACAAAGATTATTGGACATTCTCATCTTATTATGAAATGATAATCTTAATATTTAGGTATTTCAGTGAATGTTTTGAGAAAATATTGTTTTACAGATAATGTCTGAAAGAAAAATTATTAGGAATATCAATGCTGTTTTTTCATAATCCGAGTCTCCATGGTGCCTATTAGGGGTGTAAGATTCTTGACTTTCTCAGATCCCAGTACCATGAACTCCATGTTTAAACCAATATAGATCTGAAATTAACATCTCGACACAGCTCTGACACCCTTACCTTTAAGCATCTATTTTAATCAAGATCTATATAAAAGAAATCATGAGCAGTGTGCAGTGATACATTAAATACGATGGATTGCAGTATAGCTTTAAATTTATCAATGATGAATCTTAAATGCTTTAATCTCCTTTGAAGCCTACCACCCACCAGAGGGAGTGGAGAGAAAGGAAATGGGAAAAGTGTACCTGTCTAGAAAGTTTCTTTGGAACAACTCCTGTCTGTATTGTCTGGAAATCAGCAGTTCACTTCACAGGTTAGCAGGCTGTGGTAGCTTGATGCACTCACAAACACTTCATGGATATATCAGCAGTCCAGTTTGATAAAGTGGGTTAGCAACAGTGGTGACATGACCTAGCAGCCAGCCACACCTCAGCCTGCTGTGTCAGCAGGAGGTAACAACAAGCATTTTAGGCTATGCCTCTCTGAGGGAAGCAAAATCCATGAAGATGTGAGATTCACAAGCATTGTACCAGTAAGCTAAGCTCTTGTCTCCATCACTCTGTGAAGTCCTATTTATACCATCCAAATATCATGTGTCCTCCAAGTGTCTTGCCTCCACACAAATCTTGACTCAGCATGTATCTTGCCTCAGCATGTGTATCTAATCAGCTCAAGTATGTGGAAGTGGCATGAAATTGCAGTACAACACCAGAAGTATTTTGGTGTGTTTCTCTCTATGGAGTCCCAACTAATACACCTCAACTATGCAGTGTAAGGTGGACCAATATATACATTCCTTTAGCAAAGAATCCTTCATCATGTATCTTTTCACATACTTATTTTAGCAGAGCTTCATCTCTCCTGTATGTGCTTCAGCAAACTGTCTTAGCCTTTCACATGTGTCCTCTTTAATGGAACAAAACATTCCTTCATGTATTTGCCCCAGCAAAACATTATCCAACTGACTTTACAAAGAACCCTTAAATTTTCACTTCATTGTCTGCTCCAACTATATATCAAGCAAGTAATTGAAATATTACAAAGATAACAAACATGAAGAACTAGAATTTGTATAAGGAGAAAAAAATAGATTTTAGTAGACCTCTCACTACAGTATTCAAAACAAAAGTAGATGAAATATTTGTAGTATACTGTATCTCATTACCCCTAGGACATTTTTAGAACAATATTTACTTCTTTATTGTGTGCATCTTTGCATATGTGCATATGCCCGTGACAGTAGAAGAGTGATCAGAGAACAAACTAGGGTAACAGATCTTGTGAGTTCTGGGTATCAAACTCAGTAGGTAAATGCCTCAGTCACTTAGGACAACTCAATTGCTGCATCATAAGAAATTCTGAATATTTTGACTTATGTAACACATACTTACATTGAATATATACAAAAGGATATTATTAGTAATAGATTGTGTGAGTTGTTACATGGAATTTTCATATTTATATTAATATAAAAAAATTTTCCCACTCTCACCTTTTCTTACAGAAGGCCATTAATTTTATTTCTTTTTTGTTTTGTCTTTCTTGTCATAGGATATAATTACTTCTCATTCAAATAATCACTTCAAGACACATACCTGGACAAAACTTCAGTCTGGATCACCTAGCCGTGCCTTGGCCTTTTAGATGGTCTGTGAGTGAAATTTATGTATATGCAGTAATTTTCAGGGGTGTCCATCTACTGTATAGGCAGTAGAAATTGAATCTATTTCTTTCATAACAAAGGAGACACTTTATTTTACTGCAAATATAAGAATGGGCTTTTACTTACCCTTGCTACTTTTTGTAGCAACAGCTGTACTAACCAATGCATTTAAATAATGTTCCCTGGGGTCAGCCTCTCCTTGCAAGTCCAAGATAAAAGCTATCCCCTCTTTCTGCTTTGAATATTCAGGAGTTTTCATATCAAGTTCTCAAAATGAAGTGCTCTGTTCATCTCCTGGTTATGCTTGTGCTCTGGGTCCCTGGTAATTAAAGAAACAAAGATAAAGAAGGAAAATGTGGGGAATGAGGATTTCTGGGGCCATGCTGATGCAGATTCAGATATAGATGCAGGTTCTGTTCATGTCTGAGGTTACCAGTTTTCAATGTTAGTTATGTAAGGTATAAAGGATGAACCTAAGCTTTTGTGACTACTCTTACAACTACCAAAGCTGATGGTTCAGATGATTCCTAGATAGTTTTTATGCTCTCTTTACATAAGTATTTTGTCTTGAGAATTTTTAAAATATGAATGAAAATTACGCAGACAATAAGTAGGAAATAAATAAAGGATGGAAAATCATTTGAAAATATGATTTTATTTGTATATACCTTTCATTTCTCTCATTTCAGGAGTCAGTGGGGATATTGTGATCACCCACCATGAACTCTCCAATCCTGTCACTCCTGGAGAGTCAGCTTACATCTCCTGTAGATCTAGTAAGAATCTCCTACATGAGCATGGGAAGACATACTTGAATTGGTTTCTGCACAGTCTCCTCAGCTCCTGATCCAATTGATGGCAACCCATGCATCAGGAGTCTCAGACAGGTTTAGTGGCAGTGGGTCAGGAACAGATTTCACACTGAAAATCAGTAGAGTAGAGGCTGAGGATGTGGGTGTGTATTACTGTCAACAAGTTCTAGAGTATCCTCCACCGTGATACAGCCCTGAGCAAAAACTACCCAGTTGGCAACACCCAGCTGCCACATGTGTTGGTTGTCTGGAGAACAAATTTTGTGTACTTGGAGAGAAGAAGGAAAAGAAGAAGAAGGAGGAGGAGGAGTAGAAGGAGGAAGAGAGCTAAAGAACTAAGAATAGTTTACAGCTAAGACCTGAGGAGGGGTGTTAGTTGAGGTGGTGTTCTACACCACAGGTACAACCTGTCTGATCTGAGATTTTTAGTATAATATAAATAACATGCTAAGGAAGAGATGCTAAAAAAGAATAAAAAAAAGAACATTGAATAGTAAGACTATTGTTTCTTTGTAGACCTTGCAAACATGAATAGTTGACTTTCTTGATCTTCCTGTGGAGTTGTTATCTTTTCCAGGTCTCTCAATCCTTCCCTTAACTTACTTCTTTAAGACTCTCCAACCTCAGTCCAATATTTGGTTGTAGGTCTCTGCATCTATTTCAGTCAGCTTCTGGGTGGAGCTTTTCAGAGGACAATTATGCTAGCCTCCTATCTGCAAGCATAACAGAATATCATTGTGTCAGTCATTTGTGCTTGATAATATTCAAAACACTAATTTCAGAACAAAGAAAGAATACCAAATTTGCAAAGTAAATGTGACAAGTCACATATAAAGGCAAACCTATCAGAATTACACCTGAATTCTCAACAGAAACTCTAAAAGTCAGATGTTGTGAAGACCCTAAGAGATCATATGTGTCAGCCCAGACTACTATACCCAGCAAAACTTTAAATCATTATAGATGGAAAGACCATGATACTCCATGACAAAACCGAATTTAAACAATATCTTTACACTAATCTAGCCCTAAAGATGATACTAGAAGGAAAACATCAAATATTGAACTGAGATTGGAAAGTCTTATGCAAGAGTTGAGAGAAGGATTGGGGGACCAGGAGAGGATAGGAACTCCACAGGAAAATCAAGAGTATCAACTAACCTGCACCATTGGAGGCTCTGAGAGTCTGGATCACCAACCAAAGAGCATATATGGGCTTGAACTAGGCCCCCCAAACATATTGTAGCAGATGTGCAGCTCAGTCTTCATGTGGGCTACCCAACAACTGGAGTGAGGACTGTCCCTAAGTCTGTTGTCTGCCTGTGGTTTCGTTCCTGTTCCCTTAACTGGGCTGTAATGTTTGGCTTCATTATGAGAGGATGTGTCTATCCTTGCAAAGACTTGATGTGCTAAGTTCAAGGAATACCCAGTGGGGCCCTCCATTATCTCAGAGGATTAGGTGAGAGACTGTGTGAGGGGGAACCAGGAAGAAAGGACTGTAATAGGGATGCAAAGTGAATAAGTAAATTAAATAATGAAAAGAGAAGTGATAGTTTAAAAGCTTATTTTGATCACCCCCAGTTAGACCACATACTGACAAGGTGACTTCAAATGATCTCCTAACTGGTTCAGATATTGCAGTTCTCAGGGTTGACCATTTCAAAGTTGTCTGGGTGAAAAGCATGAGGCTGTACTCATGTACATTTCTTAAGAAGCACTGATATCTTATCCAATCCCTGCCAGATTACCCTCTAGTTCTTCAGGAATGTCAATTAAACATCATAGCAGTGTATATCTCTGGCCTTCTGGAATTTCCCCTGTTCAGATTACAATGTAATCTTGGCCATTTTAGCCCACAATTATGGAAAAGTCATGGTAATGAAGATTTATGAGTATAGCTTCTGACATTGCCAAGGATGCAATGATCGTGTTCCTATGGCTCTTAGAATCATCCATACCCGCTTTTGCAATTATCCCTGAGACTTAGATGAAGGAGTTGTATTGTAAATGTATTTCTTGGATCTTGGGTTAACAACTATACATTTTGATTTGTGGTGTTATTCTGTTATGGTATCCCTCTGTGGTAAAGAAAAGTTTCTTTGAGCAACAAAGAATCCTCATTCTGGGATAAAAACACTTTTATTAGGAATGGTATACCATTATTTATCCAACTCCAAATGATAAATCCTGAAACACACACATAAGTGACATTATACAGACTGCAAATTGCACCTATGTCCTTAGGCATGTGCAATACATATATTATGTGTGTGTATCAATAATTAATAAAGAGAGAAAGGGAAGGGGCAAATAATGTAATTATTTTTTGGTCTGGCCATGCCAGTCAAATACCTGCAGATGGCAGCAAGTCCCCACAATAAGCAGAGTAGCCATACTAAACTACTGAGAAAGTTAAAGTGACAGTGTCAAGTTGAACATGGACTGCAGTCTGATCAGAGCCATGTGTGATGATATTTAGATGCAAATAATCAGAAATATTTATTCAATGTTTTGTCCTTCAATGTCTATTAGAAGTTCTGGTATGATTTTTCAATTCTCTGATTTCTTAGTCATATTTCTAAAGAACTTATTTATGCCTTCTGATTTATTGGTCAATCTTTAATCTTCATGTGAGTGTATAGTCAGTTAAGGAAGGAATGTAGTTCATGTTGGATGATACAGATGTCAACTAACTCCATGGTAATAGTGTGCTCAGTAAAAGAAGCAGTAATGGGTTCTATATTACTGATCACAGGTATCAGGGAAAGTTCTGTGAGAATAATACATGGAAGTGTTCAAATACAAAGACAGTATAATTCACTGGTATAAAATTAATACCTGGTGGTACTTGATCTTGGACTTTTAAGCTTTGTAAACTGTAAGAGAATACATTTCTTTTATTTAATCCTCTGGATCCCTATATTGGACAGCACAGTCCAGTGTACTATCTTTACACTTTCTGGACATATCAGCACCAGAAGGACATCTTGGACATAGGAACAGCTTTTCTTCTTTTTCTACTTTTACTCTGACCTTGATGTAGAAGGAGGGGCCAGGCTTTATCCTTAGTGTGTTTGCATTAGTCTCCTGTGTTTCCTTCTAATTCTGTTTAACTTTCTGAACATAATGACAAATAATGACAAAATTAATTAATTGCATCTTTTAATGTTTGTGGAATACACAGTTAGATTCCAGTTAGAGCTGTGGTGTGAACAAGCTCTCCAGTGGGTTTTCTTTATGCCCCAGGACACTTGGTTGCTGTTCTTTGTAGAGCCAGAAGGAATATTAGTGGTGATCCATTCTGGCATGGGTGAAAGCAAGCTTTGATGATTCAGAGCACTCATGTTAGCTGATGAACATAATTCTTTCCTGTTGATGCATCTGGAAAACATGGTTCTCTGATCACCAACTTGCCAAACTGCACAAGGCATCCTACATAAGGCTCCTATTCTGTCCACTAGGGTGCTAATATTCCTTCTGGTGCTTGTCTTATTCATTAGCTACTTAAAGTTTTACACTCCTCATGGAAAGGAAGCTATAATAACTTTAAAATCTTAAGAGTGAGAAACACACACTAAAGAAATTCAACCAATCATTAGCACTTGCTTCAAAACCTTATACACCAAATATTGGAAAATCTAAATGAGTATTTTTGTATCAACCTTCATAAAGAAAATTTGTCTGATAGTCTCTTTCTCTGTGGTGCCTTTGTGTGCCATAGGAATCAGGGTGACTTTCACATCATAGAGTGAGTTTGGAAGTGTCCTTCTGTTTCCATTTTGTTGAATAGTTTGAAGAGTATTGGTATTAGGTCTTCTTTGAAAATCTGGTAGAATTCTGCACTAAAGTCATCTGGACCTGGACTTTTCTTGCTTGAACTACTTTTAATGATTGCTTCTAATAAATATATATATATATATATATATATATATATATATATATATATATAT
>NW_021605322.1:11855-38995 GCF_004785775.1 Grammomys surdaster | reverse complement strand
ATATATATATATATATATATATATATATATATATATATATATATATTACTTACAAAAGATAAATGAAATAAATAATCCTAAGATGTTCCACCACTCCACAAAGACACTTGCTCAACTATGTTCATAGCAACTCTATTCTTAATAGCCAGAAACTGGAAACAACCTTCTCTTCGGCCTCATATTATGCTTCTTGTATTTTCTTTAGGTTTGGTTTGTTGAATAAACAGTCTAAAACATTTTAGATAGTTTATCTGTGCAATTTTTCTTTCTAATTCAATCATTTCTGGTAGTTTTATTGGCACATTATTTTTGTTGTTACCTCAGCTTTAAGAGTTGGAAAAATATTGCTTCCTTTTTTTTAACATTTATATTTTTTATTTAAAGCTTTTTAATGCAAAACTAATTTAATTTTAATTCAGATAAGCATGGACTTTGAACAATTTGGATAAGGCTTATAATACTTCCTTATTTATTATTACTATTTTTCTTTAATCTTTTTTTTTTATTGGATGATTTATTTACATTTCCTATGTTGTCCCCTTACCCCATCCCCCACCACCCCCTCGGAACCCCCAATCCCCTCGCCCCTCCTCCTTCTTCTCTGTGGATGTAACCTCTATCTACCCCCCCCACTCCCACCTCCCCACCCTCAAAATTGCCACCCCCTGGGGCATCCAGCCTTCATGAGGTCAAGGTTTTCTTCTTCCACCTATGCCCAGCAGGGCCCTCCACTTTTACATATTCAGCTGAAGCCCTGGATCCCCCCCTAAGTGCTCCCAGGCTGGTGGTTTAGACCCTGGGAGCTGTGGTTGGTTGGTATTGTTGCTCTCCTCATGGTGTCTTAAATCCTTTCAGCTCCTTCAGTCTTCACTCTAACTCCTCTATAGAGAACCCCATGATCAGTTCAATGGCTAGTTGTGAGCATCTGCCTCTGAATATGTCTGACTCTTGAAGGCCTCTGAGGAGATATCCATATCAGGCTCTTATCAGCATGCACTTCCTGTCTTCCACATCAGCATCTACCTTTGGTGATTGCACATGGGATAGATACTCAGGTGGAGTGGTCTTGAGATGGCCCCTCCTTCAGTTTCTGTCCCTCACTTTGTCTCCATATTTGCTCCCTTGAGTATTTTGTTGCTCCTTCTAAGAAGGACCCGCAACAAAAATATTGCTTCATACTCTTCTGGCTTTTTATATTTCCACTAAGAAAACAGCTGTTATTCTGATGTATTGTCCTTTAAATATCAGTTGCACTTTTTCTTTTGCAACTTTCAATGAAAATTCAGTGTCATGCATATTTAGGATTTTAAATATGGGTTTCTTTTCTGTTCTTTTCTATTTGGTAATCTGTGTGTTTATTGAGTATGGATGATTCCCTATTTTGTGGGAGATTTCTTCTATGATCTTGTGGAAGATCTTGCTTATGTCATTGCCTTGAGATTATTTTTCTTCATATCTGGCTATAGTTCAAATGTTCTGTGCTTTATTTTATCATGGCTCACTCTTTTCTTGTGCTACTTTTCTGTATTTTAAGAGTTAGCATCAGCTAATGACACACACTTTCAGTCCCAGCACTCAGGAGGGAAATGAAGACAAATTTCTGAGTTCATTCTGGTCTGCAGAGACAATTCAAGGATAACCAGGGATACACAGAAAAACTCTGACTATAAAACCAAAAAAAAAAAAAACCCACAAAATTATGTTCTTTGCTTTTTGATCTAAGTTCTTTATTTTACCTTTGAGAACCAATGTCTTCTGCTTTATTCATTTTACTTGTAAGGCTTTCCATTGAATTTCCTTTTGAGGATATTGTGTTTCTTAATTTCACATTCATATTAGCTTCATTATTGTTCAATATTCCTTCCTCTTTGTTAAATTCTATTTTCAAACCTTGAGATTTCTGTTATTTATAACACTCTTATATTTGTTTTTTTTTCTTGGTCATCAAAATTCTTTTTAAATTATTTTCCTTTGATTTCACTGAGATCTTTATGTTTTTTGGCACTCCTTGAATTCTTTGAGAATATTTATGATTGTTCTTTTAATTTCTGTGACCTAGAGTTTATCAAATAATCATCATTTTTAAGCATTTCTATAGGACTTGTAGGTTTTTGGAGGGTTGATGGCTTGACCTTTTAATTTATTGATATTCTTGCATTGATATATAAGCATGTGGACTTCCTTTGTTAGTTATAAGTTTCTTATAAATGGAGTAATTTGGAAAAGGAAAAAGGATGTGGGGACAGGTTGAGACTTGAAGTTGAACATGACTTAGGTGGCCAGACTAGGCTTAGGCACTGACTAGGATCCTGGATAAATCTGGTGTGTTGCAAAAAAACCAAGTATGGACAATAAGAGTTGATCATCAGGTTAGACTCTAAAAGAGAACATGGCAAGGTGTCAGGAGCCATGCAGGAAAGACCTTGGCAAGTAAGTGAGTTTCCTAGAGCTGCCCCACCATTTTGTGTTATCCTAATGGATGTATTCTAGAGCGGAATGAACTACAGAGATTTCATCCTAGAATCATTTCTTGCTGGTGATAAGCCTGCTAGTGGTGCACCTTTCATCCATCTGACATAACCAACATTTTCCCTGAGTTTTTACACACTCTGATTGGCAGATAGTCTGCATAATCAATACGAAGATATACTTTCATATAATAATGCTGTTTAGTTGAATGAATTTATAGAATTCCTTATTTGATTCAAATTATTTAAGGAAAAAAGTTAAGAAGATGATTTTTTGTCAGAAAGATATAATAAAGTTAAAATCAAGAGTAGAATACCCCCCCGCACTTCTCATACAATAGAATATAAAGGCTGCATAATGAGGAAGACAATGAACTTTCATAAATTGTGTGAAGAAGAAAAATAAGCTTGGGACAGTTTTGTGATCAAGGAAAAACATTGTCATTCTGGATCATTCTCATCCAAGTATGAAGGCCTGTGTACTGAACTCCACTGCTGTCACTGCAGTTGCTTCAAGACACCACACTGGCTGTACTGAGCTGAGCCAAGCCAGGCTGAGCTGGCAGAAGGCTGGCTAACCAGTGAGAGTGGTGCAACAAGAACTTCTCATGATAATAGTTTCAGGACAGCAGTTCTCTTCCTTGGCAGTGTTACAGTTATTATGACAGACTTTTCAAAAAATAGAGTAATTCTCACACTATACTGTTCCTTCTGGATAGAATTTTATGTAGTGTTTTGGGGTGCGTTGGGGTCTGACAGTAAGGTTTGTCCTATTGGCTTAGTCTGAGATATCAGGGATGCCTTATCTACGTGTGCACTTATGATCCATGGACACAAATCTCTGTATGGGGGACTGTAGCTATGTGACAGTGGCCAGGTGCCCAGAGCAGGTAAAACTCTTACCATCCATTCAGGGTCTCTGGGGCTTCTAGCCTAGCTCCACTTTAGCAAACTTCATCTCATGGTCCATGCCTCACACAAGGATGAGTCCATAAATGTACACTAGGATAAAGCAAGACCTTGTGGAACTGTTACTTTAGTCTTATAATGAGTTTATAAAAACACAACACAGATAAAACAACTTCTTTGAATTTATTGTCAACATCCTGACATAACTCTGTCTTGTGTAACTTTTTAGCTGTGAAGTAATTATTTTCTTACATAGAGAGCTTTTATTGTCCTACAAATTTAAAAAGTCTGATGGAAAAAGTAAAGTGTGTCTGTTCGAGTCCTGCTTTATCTACCAAATGTTTATATGTACATGTACATATATATGTATGTATACGACTGTGTGTGCTTGTGCTTGTGCCAGTGAATGTATACAATATGCATATATGTCTGCCTACATGTATGTACATAAGTATGTATTAGATATGATTATATTTATGTATGTATGCACATGTAAAACTGTTGAAATTGGTGGTCAGGCCTCTGTGTGTGTGTGTGTGTGTATGCATGACTTAATCTCCATTCTTTTCTTTGTTACTAGCTCACAAAGAGTTAATGAACCTCCCACTAGATGACTGTTTTTATAATTCCCTGCAGCTAGCAGTAGGAGACAACAGCCAGAGGCCATCAGGTCTTTCCCTCAGAATAGTAAATTAGTGTTAATTGCATGAATTCATCAGCTCTGGACCCAGCATACCAAGAGAGAATTAATAGCCAGGAGCTACCAGTTTTAGTTCCACAGACAGCACACCTCAAGTTACCTTCCTCAGTTTATCTGTGATATCAAAGCAGGCATTTGACAGGAAGACTAGATATGGAGTTAGTGAAGTGGGTTCTGTCTAATGTTCGTCTTTTGACATGGAAATTTATGTAAATGTTAAGATTTTATTTTAGCTTTATTGGGCTTTTCTTCTCTGTGTCTATTTTTCTCTGTCACTGTCTCTCTTTCTATCTCTGCCTCTCTATTTCTTTCTTGTATGTATGTTAATTTATTTTTCCTTTAGTGGTCTGGTTAATCCATTCTGTTTTGAAACATATGGTAGTGGAGCTTGAGATATCTTGACCATTTTGATGAATGTAATTTTTTTAATGAAATGCCAACTCTTTAGCGTATTGCAGATTTAGATGCTTCTTTTTTTATTGGTTATTTTATTTATTTTCGTTTCAAATGTCATCCCCCTTCCTCAGTTTCCCTCCCTAGAACACTTATCCATCCCTCCTCCTCCTTTTTGTTTTTATACCATTTGAATTACATGCAAGTATTCAGGTCCACTCTAGGTTGAGGGACTACGATTACAAAAGATGCAAATAGTCATGGAACAAGCAAGACAATAAATACAAATATTCAAAGAACAAGCAAGGCAATAAACAAAATTCCATGAACACTCCCATGATCACAGTTTCTAAGGGCTTATCAGGATGACCAAAATATCTGAGCCAACTTCTCTGTCCTAGCTTAAAGTCATTTTTATGTCTGAAGCCTATTTCCTTATTCTAGCCTAAAGTTTAGATTCCTGTCAGAAATCACTTCTTTGATCTCACTAATATTTAGATTCCTGCATGAGATTACTTCTTTGTTCTAGCCTAATGTCAGATTCCTGCCTGAAGCCTACTTCCTTGTCCTTGGCCAATGTCATATTCCTGCCAAGCCATCCATTTCCTTGTCCTTGGCACCATGTCAGATTCTTGCCAAGCAGCACCAAAGACTCTCTGCCTCTCCCCAGTTTTGATTTCATTAACAAGACTCAGACTGTCTTAGGTCATTCTGACAAGATTGCCTTCCTTATCCATCATGGAATATGCATTATCAAAGCAAGCATTTCTGTCTTAGGTTGGTAAGGCTATGTACAGAATCTTACCCATCCTTGGCTTGCCAGCCTGTTAATTTAATAACTTTAGATTTTGTTTGTTTGTTTGTTTGTTTGTTTTTATTTTTATTTTTTGCTTTTTTAAAAACTTAAACTGCCATTTTGCAGTATCATCACTAGGTGGCAGGGTAAGCTTTAGATAGAATTGAAAATCATTTATGATGTAAAGGAATGTCTAATTTTTGTTCTATTGTTTGTACCTTAGCATAGTTTTATCACCTCTTTTCTTATCTACGTCTGCTTTATTCTCATCTCCCTTAATAAGGCAACATAAGATTTCAATGATTACCAAAAAATATAATTATTTTTATGCGGATAATTGAAACAAAATTATATGAGATTCAAATGTTCTCTGTAATTCTGTTTTTAACACTGAAATTATTTTCTTTGGAGACTTTGCTTTATTGTTTTCAAATTAATTACTTTCTCTATGAATTTTAAGACCCAGTTTCTTCCAACCTCTTCTCCCAGAATGATGACTTTGAGACTAATTATGATTTAATAAATGTCTAGACTATAAGCTTTGGCTCATTCTTTGACTAGCTCATCACTTATTTAACAAATTTAAACTAGTCTATATCGACAACTTTGTCAGTTCCTTCTTCTTCAGTCCTGACCAGCTTCATTCTTAGTGTCTTTCTCAGCATCTCCTCCAGCTTGTCTTGAATATCTCTTTAAATCTCTCATTATTTCCCAGAATCCTCTTTTCCTGCCAGTATCCTACTCCTAATTCTTGCTTCAAGTCATTGGCCATAGAATTTTATGTTGACAAGTATTGCTTATAAGAAATTTTCTCTACACTAGGTACATGCAAATATTACAGGTTTAGCATGGCTAGATGTTCTTCAAGATTGGGTGGCCTCAACTCAGGACATCATTTGTCTCAGAATACCACAAATTGCCTGCAGAGAACTTGTTTTTCCCTAGAAGACATTTTGCTACACAAAGACAATTGGGAGAAAAATGTTTCATTTGATTTGAAGCTGAGCCTAGTTGTGTAACTTATTTAATGAATAAGAATTTAATAGGGCATCTTTTTGCATCTGAAAGATGTCTTGTCAATCTTGGTATATGAGCTATCATGTTTCTAACTACCTATAAAAATATATGGCTTATAGTAGAGAATATTTTGTGTTATAATTATAATATACCTGTTCCTTTGAAATTGTTTCCATTCATAAAAATAAACTGATTACTTAATAGTACTTCCATTCAATATTATTAAAATCATTTGTAGTGGTCCCAGGATAGTCTATTATTTGTCATTTATTAATTTTTATCACACTCACATTTCTGTATTTATTTCAAGGGTAAGCATGTGCCATGGTACATATGAAAGAAAAATGACAACTTGGGGAAAGTTGGTTCTCTCCTACCATGTCAATTCCAGAAACTGAAACAATGTTCTTAGGGTTGGCTACAAATGTCTTTATACCCAGAGCTATCTCATGGCCATCACTGTTGCTCTTTAAAATATAAGAAAATTATTGATCATACAAGTGATAATGCCACATTTCTTCAATGTGTGTTACTCAGAAATATAAAGTATTTAAGGTTGCATGTCTTTAACACCCCATAGTTAAATAAATTATATGGCTTGTGAACATCTATATTCTACCTTTCTCTCTATAATGTTATAATGATTTATCAATATGTAATATTTTACATGATTTAGTAATATGAAGAATGATTAGTTGCTTTCCGGCTTCAAGAAAAACTGGCTTGAAGTAGCAGTGTCATTAGATCTATCTAGAATCTAAAGTGTCTCTTCTTAAGAAGAAGGAGGCTGAGTTGCCTGTTCTAAGCTGCACTCCCTGACATAATGTTTCTGAGAACTAGACAGTATACCCTGGAGCTGTGAGGCAGAAGTCCCTGGGTTTAGCCAAATCTATACATATGATATGGCATGTGTGTGTATGTGTGCCTGCGTGCATGCGTGCGTGCGTGTGTGTGTGTGTGTGTGTGTGTGTGCTGCAGATTGAATGACCCACTATGCACTATTAATGGTGTATTCTTCACTCTTAGTGTGATAAGACATCACCCAAGCACAGGCATCTCTCTCTTTTACCATCTTCAGGAAAGTCTCTGTTTTCCTGTTAAGCTAATATCAGTGAAGAGTGAAAGGATCTGGAATCTGAAAAAGATAAAATCTAAAATTGAATTTCTTGATTTTTTACTTTGTTCCCCAGTGTCCTGGTCAATCAAAAAAAAAAAAAAAAAAGATGGGGGCAAAAAAAAAAAAAAAGCAAGCTGTGCATTCATCAAGGGCACTATGAAGCCTGCTGACTCTAAGTGTCTCACTAATGCTTGACTACAATATTTAGATTAATGTTTCAGATAATATATGAAACTCAAACATGATTGTACTGGAACAGGGAGATCAGTACATTTTGGTTGCAATTATCCTGTGCAGACTAGGTTTCAGGTGCAAGCATACAGGCCCTGTATCTCACTCAATTGGAGTCATTCAGGAACAGTTTAAACTGTAATTCTAGTTTACAATACTCTTTGGAAACATACAGGCTAAAAGGACTTTAAATCTTTTTTTTTTTATTTCTCCTTACACTGGCCCTAGTCTCACAGGAGGTTTACACATTGTTATGCTGTTTTCAAAGAAAGTATTATATTTGGATGACTCAGAATAATACAGCAGACCAAGTCTTATACTTTAGGGGTATGTTTAAGGGTATGTTTAGTATAACATAATATGACATATTTAACTATAGAAATAATTTTAAAGTCATTTTATTATCTGCTAATTGACTTATATCTTAATTTTTCATTTGAATGTTATATTTTCTCTGTGTTCATTGATTTTTGCCTTTTAATGAAGTTTGCCAAGAAGCCAATACCTGATGTTTCCAATACATGTAGAAATTAAAAGGATTATTGATTCATAGTGATTTTTCTAAGAGCTACACATTTATATATAACTAGAACTATTTTTCATAGAATGAATTAGGAAAATATTGTAACCTTTCAGATTTAGTGTTTTGTGGAACCAGAACTGTTTGCAAGCATTCATACTCAGTTCTCAATTTTCTATGATATTATTTAAATTGGTTCAACTTAATTTTTCTTTATTATTTTCTGATAATATTTTATATATATTTCTTGCATGCTCAGTAGAAATATTGTTTATAATTGTCAATATATCCTTGCTACTGAGCAGTGGCAGCAATCCACACCTCAAAGCAACAGTAACTTGTAATATAACATATATAATGAACTTCAAGGGATGTTCAAGAGTATATTATTAAATACCTTTATATTAAGTGATTCTGTCCCACTTTATCCCGATGTAAGTTTCTGAGCACATTTCAGTTTAGATTGTTTGGTATGATATATTTGTCCAATGAACTTTTGGCTCATAATATTGCTGAAGTACATTATTTTACTTGATGTATCCTCATTATAATATAGTATTTGTGAAATATTACTCATCTCTCCAGCAGAGGATAGTATGATCACACATTTATCTAGTCAAGGTACTCCTGCTTAGTGCGGACAACCACTATAATGTCCAACTTCTTGATCTTCCTAGCTGTCACAAATGTTTTCAAGCATTTGGCCACTCCTATGAGACTGCCCTAAGCACATTTCAATGACACAGACTTTCAAAGCTGATGACCCAGAAAATTCACTATCTTCAGAGAGAGAAGACAGGCTTCTCCTAGATACTTTGATTTATAACAACTCTGGGTCAGGAGGATCAGAAGCCCAAGGCCCTACTAAATATCAGCATGAGACACAATGCTAGATTTGTGATTGATACTACAAAATTTATATTTATGTTTCTTTCTGCTTTAGTAAAGGGTGTTTTCTGCATGTGACTTCAGTAATATTCCTAAAAATAACTGAATCCCAGTTCTAGATTGCACACTGGCACTCTTTTTGCTTTTTTTTTTCCAGACCGTTTTGGGCTCAGAACCACTTAATTAGACTGAGATGGATTATTAAACCCTTAGCTGAGCAGCTATCAGGATAAGGGTATGGCAAATCTGGTGCCTAAGGTTTTCTGATGTACATTCTAGTAATCTTCAGTTGAGCTTTATTGTGGAAATAAAATCCCATATATTGTAGTACTTGCCATCCATGTAGATCAATCCTATCTATGGAAAAAAATGTGGGGAATACTCTGGACCAGAAAAATACATTTGGGACATCTTACTCTTTCCTGAAGAGCAGTATGGGGATGCCACTTTATACTTACTACTCTCAACAGAAGAACAGTATCCCATTCATAACGTTCAACAATCCAGAACAAAAACACGTTTTGTTTTCTCAGGAACTGGCTGCTTCCCTCTCAAAAGATGCAATATGATCAAGAGTTCGACTAACATGGGATAAAATCTCCCAACATGTCTGCAACACAAGCAGGTCTGAGTGTTACTCAAGGACATTATGTAACCTCGCCCTGAAGAAAAAAAAAGAGAAAATTTATGTAAGGAAATAATGAGATAAGATAACGAGAGGCCCCATCCTATGGAGAGGAATGTTTGAGAGTTATGAATTAGATCTCCTGACCCAGGCACTGATTATAGGGAGGATGTCACTGAGAATATATACGGGGCATTAGGATTTATATCTTCATAAAACTTTCCAGTTTAGGGAGGAGTGAAGGCTCTGTCCTACAGTAGTCTTTCAGCAAAGTCTGTCTGTGTATACATGGGAAAGATTGAAACAATGAAGGCCAAGTACTCTATCACTCTTTCTTGGCATGGGGAACATTGTAGGGAGCCGAGGCAGGTGCTGACAAAGTCCGCCATCGCTAGGTGGCACTGTCAGCCATAATTCTTCCTAGTAAACAAGTAAATTGCGCATGTGCCATGGTAAAAGCCCACCAAAGTTAAAGCCCATCCCGCGGCGTTTGGCGCGCAACGAGTAAGCAGCCAATCAGAGGTGAATACACCGCTCTAGGGTTTATAAGCAGTGCTTTCCCAGGTCTTCTTCGTCTTCTTCCACCATTTTGGTTTTTGGGAATAAACGTGTTCATACAGAAGGATTCCGGTGTGTGTGTGTGTGTGTGTGTGTGTGTTCTTGCCGGCGAGACGACTACACGCGCGCCACACAGAACATGATAGTGTGTACATAATAATCGTATCTTGCTGCATTTCTGTTGAGTTTGAATCTCTGTAAAAATGGATGGACCTATCAATCATCAATATAAAAAGTTGTAAAACTGCCAAGCTATGATAAAATGAATTTTCTTCATTTTATTACTCACGGTGTAAATTGATAACATTATATAATTAGGTCTTTACATTTTAGAGTCTGGAGGTACACACATACATACATACTCTTACATTCAGAGTTTCCCTAGTATGTTCCTATATACACTGATTCAACTGAATAATTTGAAAGTGTTTAGTTGAATACACTATATGTTCAACACAATCCTTTCATATTTTTAACTTCTTGCTACATTATGGTTTGTGATTCTAGTGTTTATACTTGACCTTGTGATGCAGTGACTAGCAGCAGAAGCAATACAAGGCAGCCTGAGAATCAGAATAAAACCACTAATACTCCACAATGTAACATATTTAGTAAGCTGCATGAAATAGTGTTATAGAAATGTGGAAGGGTTTTCTATTCGATGGCCTAGTCACATGCTTTTCAAATATAAGTTCTAATTAAATATATGCTTACGATGTTCCAAAGATGAGTTGTATTAACTGTTGTATTCCTAACTAATTCTATTTTCATTCTACACAGTTTTATCTGATGGGACTCAAATAAGGACAGAATGGATGGGTTGGAAGTAATATATTATCTACTCCATTAACAATAGCAACTATGTTTTAATACATTGTCATTAATATTTACTAACTGGTTTTAAAAACTGGAGGCTTCTTTTTTTATAATGTCCAGATCTCATGTTGATATGGCTTCTCTCAATCTTGTACTAGAGGATGACTTAGAACTTCTGGAACATCTACCTTCTGATTTTAGAGGCTTGATCTAGAGGAGTGCACCAACAAGATCAGTTCACTCAATGATGAGTCCTCTAACTCATGGTTCTTTCCACAGTGAGCAAGAAATGCATCAATTAAGTTACATACCTGCTAAATATTTTGTAATTTATTAGTAGGAAAAATTGGATTGCATATATGTGTGTTCTGCACATATTCATGTGTGATAGATTATAGAATTCATCCTAATGCTGCCTTTCATTCAAAGGAAGATATAGTCTTAGCTTGGTTCACTAGCTACTGCTGAGCTCAATATAATTTACCATTAACTATTTTCTGGGCTTCACTTGGACGAAGACTCAACTCTATATTCATTTTATCAATCTCTCTATTAGGAGAAGCTATAATATATGTCTACTTAGTCAAATTCAGCCTTTCAACGGCCAGTAACTGTAACAATAGGAACAGGAGACATTCATAGTTTCTGATTACGGTTATTTATCATTTTTTCGTGTTCCAGCCCACTTCTTTGAGAGTGGTCTGGGCACATTTCATACTCAGGTTTAGTCAGTGAAGACTAGAGATCCTGACAGTTCTTTGTGATGCAGATAGAGAAAAGCAAATTCTTAGAGCCTGGCCCTTAATAGTGATCTTTCCTGTTTAGTTGAATCAGCTGTCACACCTGCTCTCTCTTCCTTTCATCAGGTAGAGTCAAGTATAGAGCTCATGCAGCTGCTTCATTGGGTCCTTTATAATCTGGGTGGATGGACAGTGCTAGTTAGCATTATAAAGAGTTTCCAAATAAGTAAACCTGAAGTCCATAGGTAGAAATAATGTCAGTAAATCAGTGAGAAAATATTTGACATAATAAAGCTGACATCAAATATCTCCAGCCTAATCTAAAAGGATTGTTATAAGAAGTGAAACGACCAGCAAAATGTGACATTTCATTGGTTATTGAGAAGTTTCTTTTGTCCATCTTTTCTAACTAGAATGTTGTTAATGGCATATGTACAAATAAATTTTGTGTGTGTGCATGCACGTACAAATATGTTCCTGTGTCTTTCACCCTATTACGTGAGCCTCTAAAGCTTCAAGTTGAGACACTAGAACACATCACTTCTATACTTTGGACTATGAATAAACTGATTGTGAACCAATGTCATTGTGAACTTCTTATCTCCAATGGTCTTGTCACTGCTATGTAAAGCTCTAGGGGTTTGTACTGTATTCACACTAAACAGAATAAACTTAATGTGTGATTTTCCAGTTTTCTTCAATAGTGAATGTATAGACCACATTTCAGAGACCTATCCAAGTACATTAGAATTGGACAAGCCTTCTTATTGGTAATATGTTTTTCTCTGGATAATCCCATCATTTAACACACTTCTGTAGATAGTACAATATGGATGTCTTGAATGTTTAAACAGCAGTCCAACAATTGGATAGTAGATGGAATGTAGGACTATTTGTTCTGATTCATTGAAATGTGCTAGAAAATGGGATTCCAGAGGTGTGTGAAGAAGGACCAATTTAGCATGGACAGAGCCAGAGCCAGTTCTTTCTATTGTATAATATTCTGCATCTGAAAACAACTGTAGAATGTTATGAGACTGAAACTTCATAAAGGATGTAAATGGATAGACAGCCAGATGAAGGAGCCCAGACACTGTGGTAATCCAAATATAAAACAGGTATGTTGTAAATGTTTTACTTCTTTACTTCACAGATACTAACACAGATGATGGACTTCCATAGATTATCTTTGGTCTATGGTAGGTATAGCTCAGAGAGATTATATGCTACTTGCTATGAGCCTAGCCCCAGGCTGGGCCCTCTCTGAAGCCGCCAAGGGGTAGAGACTTAGTCTTGTGAGAAATATGGGTTGTTTTCTGTAATAATGAATTTAAGTTACTCTGAGGCCAGAAGCTGCAGACCTCTGGACCTATTGACACTTGTTGCTAACAGTAGGGAAATTGGGTAAAGGATTTATTACTAGTGCTCCCTTCTCTGGCTGGGCAGCCAGAAGCCTCTTTGGTTAGGAATGGTTAACTCTTTGTGAAACAGAGAGAAAAGAAAGGAAAAGAATTAAGATGCTTTATACAGGCAAATATATGCAGACACATAAACATTCATAAATACATTTCTGTTTTCATTCACATTCTCATTTACACATTAATACATTTACATTTTTGTTGAGCCAAACCATCTGTCTCATACACTCCACAAGTATTCATGTACTCTTATATATGCATGTATACCTACACGCATACATATAGACAAACAGACATATACATTTAGACGGATAGATGGATGGATGGATGGATGGATGGATGGATGCATGGATGCATGGATAGATGGATGGATGGATGGATGGATGGATGGATGGATGGATGGGGCAGATCCCTCCAAGAAAAACCATTCAATAACATTTTTCTCTGGCTTTTTTATACCTTAGACAAAAGTTCATTAGAAAATTACCTAAGAAATAAAATGCTACATAAAATGGGAATTACAGAGGTTATTGAAATGAAGTTCAAAGCAATGTTCTATTTACACATATTCATTATAAATTCAATACAATTTTTTCATGACCTTGCCTTATAGTGTACACCTGTGGTTTATTCTTGTAGTTAAATTTCCTTGAACACAAATATATCCCAAGCCCGTTTCTCTTTTTTAGTGTGATTATGAAAGCTCATTGTATTTCTTATGCAGCCCTTGCTTACTCTTATGAAGAGTGGGCCGATTCTATTTTTTAGTCTAACTTTATTACATCTTTCTAGCATAGCAACCAAGGCTATCTCTTAAAACTTTCTTTTCAAAATTATTTGAGTCAAATCAGGAATTCTATAAAATCATTAATTCATCTGAACAGCATTAATTCATGAAAGTTCATCTTTATGTTAATCTGTAGGAAATCTAATTGATAGGATAGGTTAATGCCCAGGGATTTCTATATTAATTTAATAATGACAGTAAAGGCATACCAACTGTAAGAAGCAATCCTGAGATGAAGTCTTGTTAAACTTTGCCTCATAGAGTTCAGTTATGGTAGACTATACAAAAGAGGTGGGACACTTCCAGGAAGGCCACCTGTTAGTCTTAGTCTATCTCAGGCAGCTCCTAACATCCACCAGCTGACTTCCTGACCTAGGACCAGGGAAAAAAAAGAACTCTCTTGTTCTTTTCTTCTTTATTTTGTAGAGAATATTTGCACTCCATATAAGTGCTGTGTGTGTGTGTGTGTGTGTGTGTGTGTGTGTGTTATTTTCTGTGCCATGTAATTTATCTTCTTTACATGTGAAAGTTGTTATCTAGTTAGAATGAGTTAGTTGTAAGGATGGATAAAGGAAAGAAAAAAATGGTAAAAATAATTAGATGTTTACAAAGGGCCATAATCCAGCTGAAATTATAATTGTCATGGGATGTTTCTAAAGATGTCGCAGCAGTGGAGAGCATTTCTTTCTTATTCTGGCAGAGGAAGTCAGCTCAATATAAAAACTTATATGATGGATTGAAGCCACTACAGTTCCAGTAGACCCAACAACCTCTTCTGAATTCTGTGAGAATTAGAGGCACACATGTTTTGCACATTCAGGTAAAGTATTCATCTACATAAAAAACAAATCATTAAAAACTTAATTATATTTTTTCATTAATATTCAGTGTAGTATCCAAATTAAAAACATTTGAAATATCATTAACAGTATTTTTTTGTAGATGTTGCTGCTGGCTATGAAATAAATTACCATTTTTATAGACTATATATTTGTGAGCATGGTTTTATTGCTTAAACAAAACCTACATATATGATGTCATTGCATGAACACATTCATATTAATGGATAGAATTAGAGCAGCATGCATGTTTTTATCTCTATTGCAGAAATATTATTATATTTCTGAATGTGAACACTATGACCACATACTTCCAAGTCACAATTTTGATTGACTTTCAGGTCAATCAATTTCTTTACATATCTACCTACCAATCGTTTCTGACATTTCTCCGATGTCCATCAGAATTTTTAAAACTAGATGCCATGTCATTCTCACTCTGCCTAATCTCTATCTTCATAAGAATGGTTGCCTATGCATGTAAAATTCTTCCCAATTCAACTCTTCATGGAAACTCACACTAAGTTCATCATATGTTTACTCCTAGTGGGGTCATACTCTGCACACCACTATGGCAATGACTCCCCATGTGTTGCTGCTACATTCATGTTAATGAATTTCTCTTACCACAAAATTTGTGCCCCTCTCCACTTAACTTAAAGTAAAACACATGGCCTATTAATATATGGACATGGTGCCCATAATATATGAAAGATTAAGAACCATTGTACATTGAAGAACATAAATACTCATTTCAAGAAGAAACTCAAATTCCTTAAACTCAAAAACTTTTATTAAGAGGGGATGGAAGGCACCTTGCTTGGTCTTTTTGGTGGGGGCAGACTCCTATTTGGTCTGCTCCCACGAAGATACCATATCCTGAACCATCCTAGAGGAACCACTGCACTCAGAGCCACAGGATTTCAGGATCCAAGAGGCAGCCTGACTCCCAGGAGCTCTTCCAACAAGGAGATGAGGATCACAAGATCACAGAGACAGAAGGACTCTGTGGACTCCTGACACAAGCAAGATAACTGGAAAGACAGGCTCTAGTCAGAGACAGTGAGTGCAAGTAGCACTAGAGATAACCAGATGGCAAAAGGCAAGTGCAAGAGCATAAGGAACAGAAACCAATGTTACATGGCATGATCAAAACCCATTTCTCCCACCATAGCAAGTCCTGGACACCCCATCACACCAGAAAAACAGGATTCAGATTTAAAATTACTTCTCATGATGATGATAGAAGACTTCAAGAAAGACATAAACACCTACCTTAAAGAAATACAGGAGAACACAGTTAAACAGATAGAAGCCCTTAAATAGGAAACAAAAAAATCTCTTAAAGAATTCCAAGAAAACACAACAAAACAGTTGATGGAATTAAACAAAACCACCCAGGATCTAAAAATAGAAGTAGAAACAATAAAGAAATTTCAAAGGGAGTCTACCCTGGAGATAGAAAACCTAGGAAAGAGATCAAGAGTCATAGATGCAAGCATCACCAACAGACTACAAGAGATAGAAGAGAGAATCTCATGTGCAGAAGATATCATGGAAAACATTGACACAACTGTCAAAGAAAATAAAAAATGCAAAAATATCCTAACCGAAAAAATCCAGGAAATCCAGCATACAATGAGAAGACCAAACCTAAGGATAATAAGTATAGATAAGAGTGAAGATTCCCAACTTAGAGGGCCAGTAAACATCTTCACCCACCAAAATTATAGAGAAAAACTTTCCTAACTTAAAGAAAGAGATGACCATGAAAATAGAAGAAGCCTACAGAACTCCAAATAGACTAGAACAGAAAAGAAATTCCTCCTGTCACATAATAATCAAAACATCAAATTCACAATACAAAGAAAAAATACTAAAAGCAGTAGGCTAAAAAGGTCAAGTAACATGTAAGGGCGGACCTATGAGAATTACACCAGATTCCTCACAAAAGACTCTAAAAGCCAGAAGATCCTGGATAGATATACAGACCCTAAAAGAATACAAATGGCAGTCTAGGCTACTATACCCAACAAAATAGTCATTACCATAGATGGGGAAACCAAGATATTCCATGACAAAACCATATTTACACAACATCTTCCCAAAAATCCTGCCCTACAAAAGGCAGTAGATGGAAAATTGCAACAGAAGAAGGGAAACAACAACCTAGAAAAAGCAATAAATTAATCTTCCAATAACTCCAAAAGAAGATAGATACATATACATAATTCCACCTCTAATAACAAAAATAACAGGAAGCAATAATCATTTTTCCTTAATATCTCTTAATAACAATGGATTCAAGTCCCCAATAAAAAGACATAGGTAAACAGACAGGATATGTAAACAGGTCCCAGAATTTCGCTGCATAAAGGAAATACACCAATGACAAAGATAAACACTTCCTGAGAGTAAAAGGCTGGAAAAAAAATTTCCAAGCAAATGGTCCCAAGAAACAAGCTGGAGTTGCCATTCTAATATTGAATAAAATCGACTTTCAACCAAAAGTTATCAAAAAAGACAAGGAAGGGCACTTCATACTTGTCGAAGGAAAAATCTACGGAGATGATCTCTCATTTCTGAATATTTATGCTCCAAATTCAAGGGCACCCACATTCATAAAGGAAACTTCATTAAAACTCAAAGCACACAATGCACCTTACACAATAGTAGTGGGGGATTTCAATACCCCACTCTCAGCAATGGACAGATCATGGAAACAGAAACTAAACAGAGACACAGTGAAATTAATAGAAGTTATGAAACAAATGATTTTAACAGATATCTATAGAACATTTCATCCTAAAACAAAAGAATATATCTTTTTCTCAGCACCTCATGGTACCTTCTCCAAAATAGACCATGTAATTGGTCACAAAGCAGGCCTCAACATATACAAAAATATTGAAATAATCCCTTAGATCCTATCAGATCACATGGACTAAGGCTGGTCTTCAATATACCAAAAACAATGGAAAGTCCACATACACATAGAAACTGAGCAACACTCTACTCAATGATGACTTGGTGAAGGAAGAAATAAAGAAAGAAATTGAAGAGTTTTTTAGAATTTATTGAAAATGAAGGCTCATCATATCAAACCGTATGGGACACAATGAAAGCAGTGCTAAGAAGAAAACTCATAGCTCTAAGTGTCTACAAAAAGAAACTAGAGAGAACATACACTAGCAACTTGATAGCACGCCTGAAAGCTCTAGAACAAAAGCAAGCAAATACACCTAAGAGGAGTAGACAGCAGGAAATAATCAAACTCAGGGCTGAAATCAGCCAAGTAGAAATAAAAAGAACTATACAATGTATCAATAAAACCAGGAGTTGGTTCTTTGAGAAAGTTAACAAGATAGATTAACCCTTAGGGAGACTAACCAGAGGGCACAGAGACAGTATTCAAATTAATAAAATCAGAACTGAAAAGGGAGACATAACAACAGAAGCTGAGGAAATTAAAAAAAAATCATCAAATCCTACTACAAAAACCTATACACAAAAAAAAAATAGGAAAATCTTGATTAAATGGACAAATTTCTAGACAGATACCAGGTACCAAAGTCGAATCAGGAGCAGATAAACCATCTAAACAGTCTCATAACCCTTAAAGAAATAGCGGAGTCATTAAAAGTCTCCCCATCAATAAAACAATAAACCCAGGACCAGATGGTTTTAGTGCAGAATTATATGAGACCTTCAAGGAAGACCTAATACCAATTCTTTACAAACTATTCCACAAAATAGAAACAGAAGCAACACTACCTATCATTCTATGAAGCCACAATTATGCTTATACCTAACACACATAGACACAAAAGAGAAAGAAAACTTCACACCAATCTCCCTTATGAATATTGATATAAAAATACTCAATAAAATTGTCGCAAACTGAATCCCAGAACACATCAAAATAATCATCCATCATGATCAAGTAGGATTTTTCCCAGGAATGCAAGGATGGTTTAGTATTTGGAACTCTGTCAATGTAATCTCCTATATAAACAAATTCAAAGACAAAAACCACAGGATCATCCCACTAGATGCTGAGAAAGCATTTGAAAAAAATCAACATCCCTTCATGGTAAAAGTCTTGGAAAGATCAGGAATTCAAGACCTATACCTAAACATAGTAAAAACAATATGCAGCAAACCAGTAGCCAACATCAAACTAAATGAAGAGAAACTTGAAGCAAACCCACTAAAATCAGGGACTAGACAAGGCTGCCCAATCTCTCCCTACCTCTCCATATAGTACTAGAAGTTCTATCCAGAACAATTAGACAACAAAAAGAAGTCAAAGTGATACAAATAGGAAAAGAAGAAGTCAAAACATCAGTATTTTCAGATGATATGATAGTATACTTAAGTGACCCTGAAACTTCCACCAGAGAACTCCTAAACCTGATAAACAACTTCAGCAAAGTGGCTGGATATAAAATCAACTCAAACAAATCAGTAGCCTTCCTCTACATGAAAGATAAACAGACTAAAAAAGAAATTAGGGAAATGACACCTTTCACAATAGTTGCTAATAATATAAAATACCTTGGTGTGAATCTAACCAAGCAAGTGAAAGACCTGTATGACAAGAACTTCAAGTCTCTGAAGAAAGAAATTGAAGAAGATCTCAGAAGATGGAAAGATCTCCCATGCTCATGGATTGGCAGGATTAATATAATAAACATGGCCATCTTGCCAAAAGCAATCTACAGATTCAATGCAATCCCCATTAAAATCCCAAGTCAACTCTTCACAGAGTTAGAAAGTGAAATTCTCAAATTCACCTAGAATAACAAACAACCCAGGATAGCAAAAACTATTCTCAACAATAAAAGAACTTCTGAGAGTCACCATCCCTGATCTCAAGCTATACTGCAGAGCAATAGTGATAAAAACTGCATGGTATTGGTACAGTGACAGGAAGGTAGATCAGTGGAATAGAATTGAAGACCCAGAAATGAACCCACACACCTATGATCACTTGATCTTTGACAAAGGAGCTAAAACCATCCAGTGGAAATGGACAGCATTTTCAACAAATGCTGCTGGTTCAACTGAAGGTCAGCATGTAGAAGATTGCAAATAAATCCATTCTTATGTCCTTGTACACAGTTCAAGTCCAAGTGGATAAAGGGCCTTCACATAAAACCATATCCACTGAAGCTAATAGAAGAGATGGTGTGGAAGAACCTTGAATACTTGGGCACAAGGGAAAATTTCAGGAACAGGACACCAATGGCTTATGCTCTAAGATCAAGAATTGACAAATGTGACCACATAAAACTGCAAAGCTTATGTAAGGCAAGGGACACTCTCAATAGGACAAAATGACAACCAACAAACTGGGAAAATATCTTTACCAATCCTACATCTGATAGAGGGCTAATATCCAATATACCCAAAGAGCTCAAGAAATTATACACCAGACAACCAAATAACCCTATTAAAAATGGAGTACAGAGCTAAGCAAAGAATTTTCAACTGAGGAAACTCAAAGGGCAGAGAAGCACCTAAAGAAATGTTGAACATCTTTAGTCATCAGGGAAATTCAAGTCAAAGGAACCCTGAGATTCCATCTCATAACAGTCAGCATGGGTAAGATCAAAAACTCAGATGATAGCTGATGCTGACAAGGATGTGGAGAAAGAAGACCACTCCTCCATTGTTGGTGGGATTTTTGGTGGAAATCAGTCTGGCAGTTCCTGTGCCAGAGCCTGTCATATACAAAGACAGATGCTCACAGCTAACCATTGAAATGATCATGGGGTTCCCAATGGAGGAGTTAGAAGACTGAAGGAAAATTGGACATAACATTACCTGAAGGTCCAGCTATACGAGTCCTGGACATAAACCCAGAAGATGCTCCAACATATAACAAGGACATATGCTCCACTATGTTCATAGCAGCCTTATTTATAATAGCCAGAAATTGGAAAAAACCCAGATGTCCTTCAACAGAGGAATGGATACAGAAAATGTGGTACATTTACACAATAGAGTATTACTCAGCTATTAAAAACAATGAATTGAAACTAGAAAATATCATCCTGAGTGAGATAACCCAATCTTTAAAGAACACACATGGTATGCATTCATTGATAATTGAATATTAGCCCAGAAGTTCACAATACCCAAGACACAGCTCATAGACCACATGAAGCTCATGAAGAAGGAAAACCAAAGTGTGGGTGCTTCAGTCCTTCTTAGAAGGAGTGACAAACTACTCATGGGAGCAAATATGGAGACAAAGTGTGGGACAGAAACTGAAGGAGGGCCTGTCTGGACACTGTTCCATCTGCGCATCCATCCCATGTGCAGTCACCAAAGGTAGAAAATGATGTGGATGCCTGCCAGGAAGTGCATGTGGACAGGATCCTGGTATAACTGTCTCCTTAGAGATCTGCCAGAGCCTTGCATATACAGAGACAGACACTGACAGCTAACCATTGAACTGATCATGGGGTTCCCAATGGAGGAGTTAGAGAAAAGACTGAAGGAGCTGAAAGGATTTGCAGCCCCATGAGGAAAGAAACAATACCAGCCAGCCAGAGCTCCCAGTGTATAAACCACCAGCCTGGGAGCACATAGGGAGGGATCCATGGCTTCAGCTGTGTATGTAGGAGAGGATGGACGTGCCAGATGTAGGTGGAGAGGAGATCCCATGAAGGATCCACACCACAGTGTGGGGGATTTCAATGGTGGGGAGATAGGAGTCAGTGGGAGGGTGGGGGCACATCCTCATAGAAGCAGGAAGAATGGGGATGGGATAGGGTATTCCTGGGCTGGGGGCAAATGGTTTAAGGGGATAACATTTGAAATGTAAATAAAAATACACAATTAAAAAAAAAGAAAGAAAAAAGGAAAAAAGAGTGGACAGAAACCAAACAGTCAACTCTGAAAGCTTAAACACAAATAAATTTGAATGGATGCAATTTGAAAGAGATCATGGACTGGTATTTGTGAGGCTTTGCATGGATGAACTATAATGGAGAAATGATGTATTTAAAATTCAGTACTACAAAAAAAAAATCCAGAAAAAATAACAACAAAGCTGAATGGTCTCAATAACATCTACAGCAACTTGTGAAAAGATCCTGTAATTATTAATGTATTGTATAGAACTATATCATATCTGTCAAATCCATCCATGGAAGGAAACAGAACAATGAAATTCTACATTGAAAATGACAGAAATCTAAATAAGCTGCAACTCTTACTGGTGCTATTATTTGTTGTTCAAAGAGAAGCACATTCCCAACAAACAAACCTGTACTTCCTCTCTGATATGATTCAAAGAGGACCACAGGTCTGTAATGAGTCATTAACTTGACCAGTCTTGAGTCTGAGCTCCACCTTTGCTGATTTGCCTATGGCTAGAGCTCAGCCCACTGTCCTGAAGGGCTTCTTCATATTCATGTCAAGCCTTGTGCTAGAATCAGGTTTATACAGGTCACACACAGACATGACAGCTCCCACTCAGCTTCTGGGGTTACTGCTGCTCTGGCTTATAGGTAAGGAAGACATCATTGAAAATTTATTCATAAGAATGGGGTCAGTGCTGCCTGGTCTCCATGAAAGTTCTCTTCTAGCAGGATTCATTGTAATGGAATTTATTTTTAATTTTCAAATCTCAGGAACCAAATGTGACATCACGATGACCCAGACTCCAGCCTCCCTGTCTGCATCCCTGGGAGAAAGTGTAACCATCACATGCCAGGCAAGCCAGGACATTGGTAAAAGTTTATTGTGGTATCAGCAGAAATCTGGGAAACCCCCTAAGATTCTGATCTATACTGCAACCAACTTGGCAGATGGGATTTCATCAAGGTTCAGTGGGAGTGGATCAGGTACACAGTTTTCTCTCAAGATCAGCAGCCTGCAGCCTGAAGACACTGCAATCTATTACTGTTGTCAGGGTTACTGGTTATACCCACAGAGATTCAAACTATGACATAAATCACCCAGGGAAGCAGAAGTGAGAGCCCAGGCTGCCCTAATTGTTCCTCCTAGAGTGTCCAGCTGATAAGTATATGTCTCTTGGCCAGGATATAAATTGCCCTTTCAGTAAAATGGACTATACATTCTGAAATTTAAAAAAAAAATCTGTTCCCCATAACAATTTGTGTGTAATTTGTGTGTTTTTTTTTTATTGGATGTTTTATTTACATTTCCTATGTTGTCCCCTTACCCCATCCCCCGCCCACCCAGGAACCCCCAATCCCCTCACCCCTCCTCCTTCTTCTCTGTGGATGTAACCTCTATCTACACCCCCACTCCCACCTCTCCCCCCTCAAAATTCCCACCTCCTGGGACATCCAGCCTTCATGAGGTCAAGGTTCTCTTCTTCCACCTATGCCCAGCAGGGCCCTCCATTCTTACATATTCAACTGAAGCGCTGGATCCCTCCCTAAGTGCTCCCAGGCTGGTGGTTTAGATCCTGGGAGCTGTGGTTGGTTGGTATTGTTGCTCTCCTCATGGTGCTGCAAATTCTTTCAGCTCTCCTTCAGTCTTCACTCTAACTCCCTTATTGAGAACCCCATGATCAGTTCAATGGCTAGTTGTGAGCATCTGCCTCTGAGTATGTCAGACTCTTGAAGACCTCTGAGGAGATATCTATATCAGGCTCTTATCAGCATGCACTTCCTGACTTCCACATCAGCATCTACCTTTGGTGATTGCACATGGGATAGATACTCGGGTGGAGTGGTCTTGAAACGGCTCCTCCTTCAGCTTCTGTCTCTCACTTTGTATCCATATTTGCTCCCTTGAGTAATTTGTTGCTCCTTCTAAGAAGGACCGAATCACCCCCACTTGGTCTTCCTTCTTTATGGGCTTCATGTGGCGTGTGAGTTGCATCTTGGGCATTTCAAGGTTCTGAGCTAATATCCAATAATCAGTAAGTGAATACCATGTGTGTTCTTTTGTGATTGGCTTACCTCACTCAGGATGATAATTTCTAGTTCCATCCATTTACCTAGGAACCTCTCGAATTCGTTGTTTTTAATAGCTGAGTAATACTCCATTGTGTAAATATATCACATTTTTTTAATCCATTACTCAGTTGAAGGACATCTGTGTTATTTCCAGCTCCTGGCTATTATAAACAAGGCTGCTATGAACATAGTTGAGCATATGTCCTTGTTATATGTTCGAGCATCTTCAGGGTATATGCCTAGGAGTGGTATAGCTGGATCCTCAGGTAATGCTATGTCCAATTTTCTGAGGAACCGCTGCACTGATTTCCAAAGTGGTTGCACCATCTTGCAGTCCCACCAACAATGGAGGAGTGTTCCTCTTTCTCCACACTCTCGCCAGCATCTACTATCACATGAGTTTTTAATCTTAGCCATTCTGACTGGTGTGAGATGGAATCTCAGGGTTGTTTTGATTTGCATTTCCCTGATGACTAAGGATGCTGAACATTTCTTTAGGTGCTTCTTAATGCTCTTCAAACTATTCGACAAAATAGAGACAGAAGGAAGACTACCCAATTCGTTCTATGAATTAGGTCTTCCTTGAAGGTCTGATAGAATTCAGCACTAAAACCATCTGGTCCTGGGCTTTTTTTAGTGGGGAGACTTTTAATGACTGCTGCTATTTCCCTAGGGGTTATGGGACTATTTAGATGGTTTATCTGCTCCTGGTTTAACTTTGGGACCTGGTATCTGTCTAGGAAATTGTCCATTTCTTCCAGGTTTTCCAGTTTTGTTGAGTATAGGCCTTTTTAGTAGGATCTGATGATTTCTTTAATTTCTTCAGTTTCTGTTGTTATGTCTCCCTTTTTAGTTCTGATTTTATTAATTTGTATACTGTCTCTGTGCCCTCTGGTTAATCTGGCTAACGGTTTATCTATCATATTGATTTTCTCAAAGAACCAACTCCTGGTTTATTGATATTTTGTATTGTTCTTTCTGTTTCTATTTGGTTGATTTCAGCCCTGAGTTTGATTATTTCCTGCCTTCTACTCCTCCTGGGTGTATTTGCTTCCTTTTGTTCTAGAGCTTTTAGTTGTGCAGTCAACTTGTTAGTGTGTTCTCTTTCAAGTTTCTTTTTATAGGCACTTAGAGCTATGAGTTTTCCTCTTATCACTGCCTTCATGGAGTCCCACAAGTTTTGGTATGATGTGTCCTCATTTTCATTGAATTCTAAAAAGTCTTTAATTTCTTTCTTTATTTCTTCCTTGACCAAGTCATCATTGAGTAGAGAGTTGTTCAGTTTCCAGGTGCACATGGGTTTTCCATTAGTTTTGTCATTATTAAAGACCAGTCTTATTCCGTGCTGATCTGATAAGATGCAAGGGATTATTTCAATCTTTTTGTATGTGTACAGGCCTGCTTTGTGACAAATAATATTGTCTATTTTGGAGAAGGTACCATGAGGTGCTGAGAAAAAGGTATATTCTTTTGTTTTAGGATGAAATGTTCTATAGATGTCTGTTAAGTCCATTTGGTTCATAACTTCTGTTAATGTCAAAGTGTCTCTGTTTAGTTTCTGTTTCCATGATCTGTCCATTGCTGAGAGTGGGGTGTTGAAATCCCCCACTATTATTGTATGAGGTGTAATGTGTGTTTTGAGCTTTAGTAAAGTTTCTTTTATGTATGTAGGTGCCCTTGCATTTGGAGCATAGATGTTCAGAATTGAGAGTTCACCTTGGTAGATTTTTCCTTTGATGAGTATGAAGTCTCCTTCCTTATCTTTTTTGATTAATTTTGGATGAAAGTCGATTTTATTTGATATTAGAATGGCTACTCCAGCTTGTTTCTTGGGACCATTGGCTTGAAAAATTGTTTTCCACCCTTTTATTCTGAGGTAGTGTCTGTCTTTGTCACTGAGGTGCGTTTCTTGTATGCAGCAAAATTCTGGGTCTTGTTTGTGTATCCAGTCTGATAGTCTGCGTCTTTTTATTGGGGAATTGAGACCATTGATGTTAAGAGATATTAAGGAAAAATGATTGTGGCTTCCTGTTATTTTTGCTATTAGAGCTAAAGTTATGTTTGTATAGTTATCTTCTTTTGGGGTTGTTGGAAGATTACTTCCTTGCTTTTTCTAGGTTGTAGTTTCCCTCCTTGTGTTGGCATTTTCCATCAATTATCCTTTGAAGTGCTGGGTTTGTGGGAAGATATTGTGCAAATTTGGTTTTGTCATGGAATATCTTGGTTTCACCATCTATAGTGATTGAGAGTTTTGCTGGGTATAGTAATCTGGGCTGGCAATTGTGTTCTCTTAGGGTCTGTATGATGTCCGTCCAGGCTCTTCTGGCTTTTATAGTCTCTGGTGAGAAGTCTGGTGTAATTCTTATAGGTCTGCCTTTGTGTGTTACTTGACCTTTTTCCCTTACTGCTTTTAGTATTTTTTCTTTGTTTTGTGCATCTGATGTTTTGATTATTATGTGACGGGAGGTATTTCTTTTCTGGTCTATTCTATTTGGTGTTCTGTAGGCTTCTTGTATGTTTATGGGCATCTTGTTCTTTAGGTTAGGGAAGTTCTCCTCAATAATTTTGTTGAAGATATTTACTGTCCCTTTAAGTTGGGACTCTTCATTCTCATCTATACCTATTATCCTTAGGTTTGGTCTTCTCATTGTGTCCTGGATTTCCTGGATTTCCTGGATATTTTGAGTTAGGAGTTTTTTGCATTTTGCATTTTCTTTGACAACTGTGTCAATATTTTCCACCGTATCTTCTGCATTTGAGATTCTCTCTTCTATCTCTTGTATTCGGTTGGTGATGCTTGTGTCTATGACTCCTGACCTCTTTCTTAAGTTTTCTATTTCCATGGTTGTCTCCCTTTGAGCTTTCTTTATTGTTTCTATTTCCATTTTCAGATCCTGAATGTTTTTGTTTAATTCCTTCTTTGTGTTTTCTTGCATTTCCTTAAGGGATTTCTGTGATTCCTCTTTAAGGGCTTCTATCTGTTTACTTGTACTCTCCTGTATTTCTTTATAATCCTCTATCATCATCATGAGAAGTGATTTTAATTCTGAATCCTGCTTTTCAGGTGTGATGGGGTGTTCAGGGCTTGCTATATTTGGAGAACTGGGAACTGATGATGCCAAGAAACTTTGGTTTCTGTTGCTTATGTTCTTGAGCTTGCCTTTCGCCATCTGGTTAACTCTAGTGTTGCCTGCCCTCACTGTGTAAGACTGGAGTCTGTATTTCCAGTTATCTTGCTTGTTGCAGAGCTCCTCAGAGTCCAGATGTCTCTGTAGTCTTATGATTCTAATCTTGTTGTCTGCTGCTCTGATTGCAGTGGCTCCTCTGCTGCTCTGAGTGCAGTGGCTCCTCTAGGATGACTCAGGAGTCAGTA
>NW_021605322.1:0-11845 GCF_004785775.1 Grammomys surdaster | reverse complement strand
GGCTCCTCTAGGATGACTCAGGAGTCAGTATCTCCACAGGACAGGAGCAGACCAACTCTGTGTCTGCCCCAGCCCACAGGACCAGGCAGAGGAGGAAGGGAAGTGGAATTCCGGAGGGGCGGGGTTTGGGTAGCTGCTGTCCCCTGATAGAACCTTTTATTGGGAACATATACTCATGATATTCATGATAAAACACTACTATTGATCTTGAATACGAACATTACCTCAGTGAAATTGGCCTTTATCTTAGACAAAGAATAGTAAAAGGTAAATAGATATAAAATATACATGTGACAGATTACAGATAAGAAAAGCCACCTCTTACACAGTGTGGTAGCATGTAAAAAACACAGAAGAATCCCTGTAAAGAGAAATTATTCAGCCAACACAAGTGTAGAACTTACCACAGGTATGCTTTTGTCTGTGCCTCATGTTATCTGAAACTTCTGTTGTTTCAATACTTGGTGATGATCTAAGTCAAAGTTTGCATGACTTTTCTTGTGGGTTTGCAATTATATAGAATATAAACCTGGTAGGAATAATTTGAGGCATTTATGCAAATTTTAGGTCTGTATCTCATCAACCCATTTTGTAAATAACTAGAAAAAACCCACTTACTTGTCTAGATTGATTGAATGGAAGTAGAGAGACATAGTTTGATGGTTAAGATAACCAGCTGATCATGCAGATGATCTACTTTTGGCCCCACAGCACTCACATTTAGGAGACCACAAACAAATGTAATCTCTTTAGTCCCAGAAGACCCTATATATATGTTGTCCTCAATAGGCACTGGCATAACAGATGGCATACACATATATACATAAATAAAAATAAAAATGAACTTAAAATATGAGCTTGTATCACTGTTCTTGGGCTGTTGTTCTCATTTGTAATAAATGTTTATATTCATTTAAAAAGGAAATCTACTCAATAAATTTGAACAGTTTTTCAAAGGCAAATTTCACCACTCTAATGAAAATACTTTATAGATATTTATTGTATCTCTGTGTAGCCTCCACACCAAAAAAAAAAAAAAGAAAAGCCTTAAAAAACAAAAGCCTGCATAACTCTATTACAACAATACATCATGGACAAAATAGAGCATGAAGCCTTACGCATCATTGCAAACCCACTAATGTACTATCTTTTCTTGTTACATGAGGAAACAGCTCCAATTTTACTACTATTGATTTTTATCTCTTAAAGATGTCAGACTCCTACTTTCAGATCAAAACTCACAAAGCATATAAAGTCACTAAATAAATCTATGTATTAAATTATTTATTAATTATAAAAATATATATTCATTGTACATCTATTTTTAAATAGCCACTGTACTAAGGTCTGAGAAAGCAGCAATTATCAAAAAATGAAAAAGTCCTTAGCTAATAGAAATGCACAGAATTGAGGCAGAAATGCAATGGCTTCACAGTGTTTGTAATTTATGATAATTTTAAGCTGAGTTTAAGTAAATAATAATAATTTGTAATTTATGATAATTTTAAGCTGAGTGGGTTTAGGTTAATGTGTATTTACTTTATAGGAGAATCAAAAATAGACAATCAAAGATAAACTGAATATCTTTTAAACAAGGTTTAATTTTAAAACACTGGTTGCCATTGGTATGTGAAGAATTCTTTACATCAAAACACTAACTATATCTCTTTCCACATAGAGAAATATATATTTATATATCTATTACAAAGGACAAGAGTTTAACTTCATATTTTCAATTCTATTCACAAACCATTATTTTATTTAAGTATCCTACTTTAAAACAAAGAACGGTCTTTCTAGCAGTGAAACTCACAGCTCTTATTTTGGTGCAACAATTACTTGTTCCATCAATCCCTCCATGATCCAATGGTCAACATCTCCTATATTTATCTTACCTGCAAACATTTTCAACCATATGTAACTATAAATGTAACATCATATATTCCTTCTGGCCACCAACATATTTCTGCTCATGTATAGATGTTTTCTTTACATTCTTTGGTAAGGATTGCTGTACAAGTCACTCTTATCCATGTCAATACTATCATCTTTCCATCACTCTTCATTACAAGATGCACTTTCTTGCTATGTTCTCCACTCAGATCCTATATCCTAATGACAGACATAAATAATTAACTGCCCTTAGATGTAGAAGATATTCAATAATGGAAGATTAATTAAGTTTAGGGAACAAGTCTAGACATGAATAAATATAGACAGTGGTGAGATGGGTAGAAATCTGTGATTTTGTTTACCCACTATGGAAGCAGAGAAACAGAACAATCATAGGTAGAGAAAGACAAAATGCTTGGTTGCATAAAAAATGTGATAAAAATAAATACGGCTGTTCTTTGGAAACCACAGATTTCCATATTTTATATTTTACATCAAACATATCAGATAGATGAAGCAAAGAACAAGGGGAAGAATGGTCAACTGTTTCAACAAGTAACAATGAAGGAAGACTTAGAAGTTTGTTATATTCTCAACAGTGTCTATTCTCAGTGAAACAATAGAAAACAGGCAAATAATGAACTTCAAATTAATGAAAATAAAGTGCTCTTTACAGAACACAATATGGATTTGGTCAGTATGGAAGCCAAATAACAACATGTTCTTTGTAGAAAAATTGACAAATCACTCATTTTACTGGAGACACCTGCAAACCTTGGTGCTTCCCTAAGTTATTGAGTTGTACCACCCCTATTGAGTGTATGCACCAAACTCTGCTCAGTCCCTTGAGATTTACATGTGCCCAGAGCACAGCCCACTCTCATGAAAAAGTCTTTATAGGCTTACTATACCCTTGGCAGGAGTCAGTTGTAACCAGAATACATCATTATCATGAAGGCTTCTGCTCAGCTACTGGGGCTGCTACTGCTCTATATCACAAGTAAGAAAGAACAACTTTGGTGATTTACTTCAAGGACAGTTGTCATTGCTGCCTAGTGTGTTTTTCTTATAATATACATAATATTTTTGTTGTATATTTCTATTTTCAGGCTTGAGATGTGATATTCAAATGACATAGTCTCCATCTCCGTCTGCATCTCTAGGAGACAGAGTATCTATTAACTGCAGGGCCACTAAGACTGTTTACAATAATTTAGCTTGGTTTCAACAGAAACCAGGAATGGCTCCTAGGCAGCTCATCTATTATACATCCAATCTGATGACTGGGGTTCCAGCAAGGTTCAGTGGCAGTGGCTCTGGGGCAGATTATTCTCTCACTATCAGCAATGTGGAGTCTGAATATAATACAATATATTACTGTCTACAGTACAATGAGCCTCCTTCTACAGTAATACTTGTCATAACAAAAACCTTCAGGGAAGCAAAAATGTGAGGTTTACACCAGCTGTTTTTTTTTTAATGTCTCTATCTGCTAAGAGCATTTTTTAGATGCAGCCAGGCCTTAGAGGTATCTCAGAGATTTGGTAGAATTACAAAAGAAAGTGCTGGCTACCTAAACATGTTCACCATCAACAGCACAGATGTAATTATACGTCCTTTGGGAATCAGTGCAGATGTGACTGTACCTGAAACACCTTGGTAGTATCATTGGTTGAGATTCATGTGCCAAAACAGAAGACACTATAAGTAATTCAGTTACAGATAAGTCAAACAGTGCTGTACACATGAAGAAACTAGACTACACTACAGACACTGTTACTGAAACTAAAAGATAACACAGAGATGTGAAGCAGTAATAGTAAATAGTCTGTAGATTTTCTGTAAGGCACAATTCACCTGCCAATGAAAATATGAATTACAGAAGGTACATCTCAAGGCATGGCTTTATCAAGTTCAAGGTGGAGGTGCTGATACCCCATTGAAACACCATAGTAGTGGTTTTGCAGTCCTAGCTTCTATCCAGGCATCTGTCTGCATGAGTGGCTGAATATTATTCTTTTTTACCTGATTCTACACTTGACAGAGAAAATAGAAATTTCTCATTATGGTTCTAGACACAGCAGCATCTGTATCACAGATAGATTATTGAGATGCAAATTAGTTTCCTAAATTCTAGAATATTTTGTGCATCAATAAGATAACAGATAAACAGATGCAACACATAGAGGAAAAAGATGAACCAAATAGTATTAGCAGATGATGTGTTTGTATACAAAAGAAATTCCAAAGAATCAAGCTGGAAAATTGTAACTCTGAAAAAAGCTTGCAGAAAAATGGTAGAACACAAAGTAAACGAAAGTTTCGGACTTCCTTTATAGTAACAAGTAGATTTAAAAATAAGCCAAGTAAACAAACCTATCCACATTAGCCTCGGACTTTATCTTGAGGGCCTAGAGAGGTGTCTCAACAGTGAAGACATTTTGCTTTTCATATGTGTTCACATGGTAGTTCACAACTACTCATAACTACACTTCCAAAGAAATTAACACCTTTCAACCTCTTATTGTACCAGGTACATACATTTTCTTTATACATATATGCAGGCAAAACCCTCATACACACAAAATATTAAATTTAAAATCTTAAAATTAAATTTTCTTGGAAAAAACATGACCAAAATAGAGAATGAGTTATGCATATAACTTTCTTATAGCTACCATAAACCAGGACCATCACAATTTATAGAAGAAAATATTTATTGAGGTTTATGGTTCCAATGTGTTAGAATCCATGATGACAGAGCAAGGATATGGTGTCAGGAAGAAAAAATCTATGACACAAACTGAGAATAAAGCCAGCCCTAGTGATACATTTTCTCTAGCAAGGTCATACTTATCTACACAATAGTACCAACTGAACATTAAGTGATTATATACCTGACCCTGTGGAAGTAATTTTCATTAAAACTACTACTAACTCAATATGAAAACATTAAAGCATTAAATAAAGAACTTAAATACAATATTGGAGATATTACTATTACACTCATGTAATATTGTAAAAATATACTGCCAAAATTAATTTATAGACTAAATGTAATTACCACCAAAATTTCCATATGATTCTCACAAAAATTTAAAAAAAAAGGTATACAACTCATTTATGAGCAGAATAGATCTCTGACAACCAATGCTGTACTGAACAAAATGAATGACTCTTGAGTTATCACCACATCTGATTCTGAGTTTGAGCACAGAATCGTAGTAACTCTTCTAGTTAGTTGTCTATAAACCAGACACAAGCTAGAGTCACCAGAGAGAAAAGAACCTCAATTTTGAAATGACTCCATAAAATAGGGCTGTAGGCAAGCCTGTGAGGCATTTTTCTTGATTAATGATTTATGGAGGAAGTCCTAGCCTAAATAAGGGTATGATTCCATCCCTTATTTAGCAGTACTTTCTTCTATAAGAAAGAAGGTTGGATAAGCCATAAGGAGAAAGTCAAGAATCAGCCACCTCCTCCCCATGGCCTCTGTCTGCATCAGCCCCTGTTTTGTGGGTGCTGTCTTTTTTGAGTTCCTGTCCTGATTTTCTTCTATGATGAACAGTGATGTGGAAGCATAAGAGAAATAAAGCCTATTCCAAGAAAGTTGCTTTGGTCACAGTGTTTTATCACAGCAATAATAACCGTGACTAAGAGAAATTGGTATAGGAATGAGATACTGCTGTGACATATCTGATCATATTGTTTTTATAAGTATAGTGGACAGACTTTTGAATTTTGGCCTAGAAAAGTCATTGATTGTTGAGAGTTCAGTGTTTTTTTTTTTTTTGGTTTGTTTGTTTTTTGTTTGTTTGTTTGTTTGTTTTTTAAAGCTTGAAAGATAAGAACATTGACAGCAGTTCAGAGGATGGAAGACTAGCTTGAGAAGTTTCAGGAGGGAGTCAAGACACTATCATGGTTTGGGAGGGCAGTCGAATCTGTACTTCTAGTTAGCTAGAGCTGATGAATCAACTGTGCTTAACAAAATACCATAACTACTAAAGAAAAACCTTTGCTTTGCTGGAACATTCAATGCTGGTCACTGGAGCTGAGGTAATAATAGTAGTAGTGATTAAGATGACATTCATATTGTTGAAGTGAAATCGTCTGGAATGTGTTTCTGAGAGTCAGTACACAGAAGCTGGTTCCAAACTTGGCCAAGATTGTACTTGGTCATGTGCTTATAGATGAGCTTTGTAGTGTAAGAGTCTCCCAGGTATTGTATTAAATGCATGAAAGAGTTATGGAGTTCAGCAGCTGAGGCTGGGAACTGTGTTAGACCAGGAGAGCATATGAGTGAAGGTGCATACCAGCGGCAGTTGAAGGTGCAGGATTTCGTGGTAATGCTGAGAAATTGAGGCTTGGGTTGAATTTGTGACCCTGAACTTGGCTTCATGAAGAAATCCTAAGAGACTATTGGTGAAAGTGCAGACCAGTTATTGAAGAAGCCCTCATCATTTCTGAGGTACTAGTACAATGGGATGACAACCAGGAATAGCAGTGGTGCAGTGGAGCCTGTCCAAGCTTTGAAGACAAGGTGTATGTGCTGTATAGAGCAGAGACAGAGAAGTGATTCATCCACTTTGAAGGAGGCCAGAAAATCATGAGGGAGTCCCATGCATTGGTTACTGTGTTACTTATACTCTAGGAGATTTTTGTTTTGGTTTGTTTTTTGTTTGTTTGTTCCTTTGGTCAAATTATGACTGTGCCTGGGTTCTTCCTTCTTGAAGTGAGAAAGTACTTTAGTTAATTTTGTTTGTTAAGGATCCCACAGCTTAATAACTAAATTTTTAAATTAGATTTTTTTTAAAAGACTGGATATTTTAAAGGAACTGGAATTTTAATGTATTTGAATTTCTAAGGATTGTTGATCCTTCAAAATTATTAAGCTATTATGATATTAATATTAGTGTGTTGTCTTGGAGATAACTGAGAAAGGAAAGGTTCTAAAGTAAAATATCATATTCTTTTATGTCAAATTCAAAGTAGTCAGCAGCAAAGTGGGATTTGTAGGAGGGCTTTGAAGAAAGAAATAACAGAAAGATGTCTTGCAATGTACAAGATGTCTTGTAAAGATGTCTTGAAAGTACAATCTAAAAAAAACCAAAGGAAATTATATAAAACTGTTTATTAGTAAAATTAGAGCAGCCTTTACAAGCAGCATGTACATGACAGGTTTATTGTTAGAAATTAAAATTAGGATTTTGTTTTCTGGAAAATTTTGAGCAGAAATGAGTCTTCACAAAAAGCAATGGAAGGTGATTTAGGATGACTGAAAAATTAATGTCATTCCTACGTTTCAGTATATGACTTTATGAGGACTATGTCTTGCTGATAATGGTATATATAGTCAACTTCCTACCATTACAAGCACATCCGGACTAACACTTCTCAGATATATATCCCTGTTAATTAACATGAAATTCAGAAGAAATATCCAATATCCATAAAAGTTTGATGAAGACAAACAGACAAGTAGAGGTGAGGAATAAAAAAACCATGAAGTATTGGTTGTATGGGGTGAAAAACACCAACTCTGAGTGTCCTGGACATGTTTGAGATAAACAACTTTGGATCCTCTACTTTCAGATAAATGCATTCTTATGAGCACTAAAAAAAAAAAAATCCTCCATTTCAAGGATAAATTTCTTTGAAATAACAGATTCCATTAATAAGTAACTTTGCATTGTTACAACAAAAGTACCTGATAGAAATGAATAGGAAAGATGTATTTTTAAAGGATTTAAACTATCATAATTGATGATTCTCAGTTAATATCATGGCAGGCCTAAAGGCAAAAATCAAGGACAAAATGTCCACAGATAAATAGGAAGGTAAGTGTCTTCCTGCTGTGAATTGCCTTCAATAGTTTGAAGTTACCCCACAAAGTTTCTAGAAACTACCAAATTCATTTCAGAAACTACCCAAATAGTATCAGAAATGTGTTCCTCTGCTCCTTGCTCAAAACTCTTAAATCTGTCCTCAACTTAGTTGTGTTTCTAATCTCCCACAGGGGGAATAGGCCAGTAGCCAACCTACCCAAGATCTCACATGGCTGGCGATTCTCTCTGCCACATTAGAGTTGTAGCATACCTAGGAAGTATGGCAAATTTCTTCGCTCTCTCTGTGTCTTTCCCCTCACCTGTGGAAACCTAGAATTCCCACCTCTTCTGCCCAGGCATTGGCCAATGGAATTTTTATTGATTGATCAAACACCAATGGACACCCTGGAACTTTACCACTTACACACAGATTTCTGATCAAGGCATCAGAAGTACCTCCTTCAGACAAGATTGGTCTTGAACTCAGTGAGATCTGACTGTTTTGCATTAGTTTTGGAACTAATGCACCACAATGCTTGACCAAGAATTTATTTCTTTAATTTCTTCTCCTTAATTGTGATCATGTTATTTTATTTTGTTTAAAGATTTTTTTTACCACAGAAATAGATCCTTTTCTGATTTGGGTTTTATTTCAACTTTAAATATGTTGTTCTGGATTCTAGCTTGCATTGATTTCAGTAAAATATTAGATAATTGCCTCAATATCATATGCAGTAAGTCAGACTTTTTGTTTGCTTTCAAGAACTTTTGAAATATTTGTGATCTTTTGTGTATATTAACAATAGTGTGTTTAGTTAGTCTCACTGCTATTATTGTGAATGATTGCTTGATTTTATGTGCTATAGTTTACATATTTACACCATCTCTCTCCATGTATATAAATTTTAATAGTCAAAATTTGGCTAACTATAACCTGAAAGATCTTTCTTCACTCTGAACATAACTTGTCTGCTATAAATTTTTTAAAATGTGACTTATTTCTCCCTCAAACAAATGCAGTTCCTAACAAGCTGCTCCTCTTTGAGAGACTCTATTTCATAGAACTAAGATGCTGGCTGAAAGTACCTTGCAGCTGGAGCCATGAAGATTAATGTGCTTTGAAGGAAACTGAGTCTCAACTTCATGGGAAGAATTTGTAATTGTATGTTTTTTCCATTACAAATTAAGGGCACCTTAATTTGTTTTCCTAGTATCTATTTGTAGACCATAAGTAGATCACAGGATGATTTTTTATTATGTTATTTTTTCTTGTTCACAATTCTTCTACTGTTCCTGCGAGTCACATCACCATATTGGCATTGTTCTGTAGATACTATACTATAGGAGAAAACTTAGTTTTGTGTGTCTGTATCTCTCTCTCTCTCTCTCTCTCTCTCTCTCTCTCTCTCTCTCTCTCTGTGTGTGTGTGTGTGTGTGTGTGTGTGTGTTTATGAATGTTATGCATATAAGACTAAGAAATGTCTGTGAGCCATAACTGAAACAAGTAGTTTGGAATATATTGTATTATCAAGTGTTCTCAATGTTCGAGCATTTGCAGAATCTGAAAAGTCATGCAGATATCATGTCCCTGGTATACTACCAGTATGCTGCTCTGCTTTCATCCTCACAAATCTGTCATAACTGTCATCACAAAGCAAATGATAATTTACAATGTAAAAAGATCCTGGTCTTGAGGACACTTGCCGAAAATTAGCTGACATTGACTAAGTGAACCATAGTCTTTGCTCATCCAGTCCTAGGTTCTGAGTTTAGGGGAACACTGGTTATAAAAAGGATGATGATTTAGGGTTATGAAATGAGCCTCATAGTACTAACTCAGAAGTTTTTTCCTAATAAAATGTTGACTGTAGCATCAAAAGAATAATGTATGAAACATAACTTTATATCCTAAGATAAGAGAGAAACATAAAATAATTAAATTGATCATTTAGAGAATGATATATGACTTAGTGACAACTTTTTTTGATGAATCATTTTTATGTACATATACTTGATTGTATGACATTTGTCTATCTGTTGCGATATCAAAATATCAAAGCTTATATATTTTTATAATGAAAAATTTTCAACCAAAGTTTTATAATCTGAAAGTAAAAAAATTATAGCTACTGTTGCTTTGGTAATGTTTTGAACTTATATTACTATATAAGTGTCAGGCTGTAGAAGGACACTGGTCTGGAACCCCGAGATTGCAGGTGTTTGGCCACGCCCCCAGAACCCAGGGCTCTGACACACTGTCTCATCTCCATTTAACCTATATCATCAGTCACCTAAGACACAGGTAGAGGGCATGACTAACACGCCTCTACCTTGAGAGATTTACATTTTAATAAGGTTGGGGACCTAGATAATTAAATTATTCCTCTCTGGTCCCTCCTCCTTCACACCCTCTATATAAGCCAGCTCTCCCCAGACTCTTGGGTGCTTGCATGCATTCACATCCAGATACAACTTTCTCATCATGACTTATAAAACTTTCATCTTGGAATCCTCGAGTCTTCTGGAACCTTGGATTTCCTGCCTATGTGGGAACCCGCCCTCTGGAAAAGCCTCCAGGATCCTGCCACCATGGTCCAGGGGCTCCCTGTGCTGCCACACCCCCACAGGTCACTTCTGGTGCTGCTCTGGGGACTCGGCTGCCACCATGGTCAGCACGTCGGCTGATCCAACGCCCGCGCGAGTTTTTTCCCACATATAAGATTTGATAGATGGCACTAATTGTCTCAGTAGCTATGTATGTACTTATAATTCCATGTACTAGTTCATATTTCTATGTATGTGAAAATTTCAGTTTTATCAAATTCAAAATGACTTCACAAAATTGTATTTAACTATTCACTGATGAACTACTTATTACTGGTAGGTTTAAGGAGAAATGGAACTGATTCATTCAGCTGTGAACCAATTAGTAGCCCTAACAGGATTCAAAGTACAGTTTCAATCTAATGGTCCAAAGGATAGCACCAGTTAAACAGAGTAAGTCACAAAACCTAACAAAATGTCCTGATTCTTAGAAAGGAAGGTGAATGGAAGAGCATTCCAGGGAGTGTTTGGATGACTATGGGGATGGAAAATTTAGGAAACAAATAATTAGAGTTTATTGTAGAAAGGTAGCATATGAAACTTTCAAAGAATTAGTAAAAGTTTTAAAATTAAAGGCATACTTAAAAGATTATAGAAATGTAGCATACGGAATTGTCAAAGAATTAGTGAAATTTTAAAAATTAAAGGCATACTTAAAGGTTAGCATTTGAATGGCCTGGACATTTTCATTACCACTTTCTTTTTTCAAGTATAGCTTTTTTCAATGCATGTTCATGTTTAGAAAATTAGTACCCAGTATGTACTTAATTTAGTACATACTTAATTAAGTGTAATTTAAGATGAATGTACAGTAAAATGCAATTAATTGTGCAAGGGCAATGAAAGATGGCCCAAAGAAAGTATGGCTACTGAGTGTTCATTTTATTTGTAACAGAATATTATATATCAAAGAGGAAAGGAATCAAAACTTCATGAGTTCATGAAGATTGCACTGAATACATTTTTGTTGCCTGAAAGGAATGAATTGTCATCAGATAGAGCTTTTCTACTTAGGGAAAGATGCCAGTCTGGGTGACTTGGCAGAAGTAACCCTGTAGATATGTATATATCTGCCCATACCCTGCTGATTTACATGTGCCCAAAATACAGTGCATCACTCTGAGGACTATTTAACAGGCTGATCATATTCAGTGCAGAGATCAGTCACTGAGAGGACACAGTTTAGATATGAGGGTCCAGATTCAGATCCTGGGGCTCCTTCTGCCTTGGATATCAGGTAAAAAAAGAAAAAAAAGATAGTACTGGGAATTTACCCAGCAGAGGTTGTTTACTAACACCTGATTTTTCAGGGTAAGTAAGGTACAATAATATTAACTCTTGGGATTAATTTTAAGTTGTACAATTCCAGGTGCCCAGTGTGATGTCCAGATAACCCAGTCTCCAACGTATCTTGATGCCTCTCCTGGAGAAAGTGTTTCCATTACTTGCAGAGCAAGTAAGAGCATTAACAAGTATTTAGCCTGGTATCAACAGAAACCTGGGAAAGCTTATAAGCTTCTTAT
>NW_021605321.1:0-9523 GCF_004785775.1 Grammomys surdaster | reverse complement strand
CAGAAATAAAACAACACACTTATGGACACTTGATCTTTCACAAAGATGCCAAGAATATATAAGAGAAAAGAGAATGCATCTTCAATAAATGATGCTCATATAATTTGCTGTCTGTATTTTATAAAATGAAAATAGAATCATATTTGTCAAATTGTACAAAGCTCAAGTCCAACTGTATCGAGGACCTCAAAATAAAAGCAAGTACACCAAATAGAAGAGAAAGTGGGAAAGAGCCTTGAACTCATTGACACAGGGTGAAATTTCCTGAAGAGAACTCTAATGGTTCATGATCTAAGATCAAGAATTGATTAATGGGACCTCATTAAACTTGAAAGTTTCTGTAAAGCAAAGGCCATAGTCAGTAAGAAACATCAGCAACCTATAGATGGGGAAAGAAATCTTCACTACCCCATATCGGATAGACAGCTAACATTCAAATTATATAAAAACTTCAAAAAGCTAACCACCAAAAAATAAAAAAAAAACTAGGGTATAGAACTAAACCTGAATTCACAGAAGATGAATCTCAAATGGCTGAGGAACAACTAAAGAAATGTTCAAACTCCTGAGTGATCAGAGAAATGCAAATCAAGAAGACTCTGAGAATCCACCTTACACCAATCAGAATGATTAAGATCAGAAGCCCAGGTGACAAGGGAAGGAAATTTTTCATAAGGGAAAATGATTTCTTTCAGACAAACATTCTTAAGCACCAGATTCTTAGCGATTATAACAGCACACATGGCACAGATGGCACAGAAGTGCACATGGGGAAAGTTTGACCTTAACGTTCAGATCATTGTAAACTGTTTCTTTTCACAAGAGGATGTGTTTCTGAATATAAAATTTATATTTGACTTGTACAATTTCTCATGTTTCATATACATGGTTTCTATGTTTCTACACATTGCTGATAGAATTCACCTCTGTGAATATGAAAGAATCAACTTGGACACTGATCCCTCAGTTCTAGGAAGAAGGATCAGCAGTCAGGAATGTGCACTCCTCTCACATAGACAAGCACTGATGTCCAAACACCTGCACACATGAGTTAACCACTGCCTATGACTCTAGATTCCAGGGTGCAATGTCCTCTTCTGGAATCTCAGACACTTAAAGTTGCATACAATATTTAAAAACCATGAAAATAAATTTTAAGAATACTTTGTGTTCAGGAGCTGGACTGATGGCTCAGAGGTTAAGAAGAGCACTGACTGCCTGAAATTATTTCTATGTTCTAGGCTATGATTTAGATTTCTACCTGAAATTACTTCTTTTTTTCTAGCCTAATGTCTGATTCCTATCTGTAGCTAGCCTGGGAACACACATAGAGGGACCCATATCTCTAGCTATATTTGTAGAGGAGGATGGTCTTGTCAAGCATCAGTGGGGGAGGAAGGCCTTGGTCCCTTGAAGGCTCGATGCCCCAGTGAAGGGAAAGTCTAAGGAAGGGAGGTGGGAGTGGGTGGGTTTGTGGGGGCATACCTTCATAGAAATATGAAAAGCGAGGATGAGTAAAGAGATTTTTCTGGGTGGGGAATTGGAAAAGGAGATAAGATCTGAAATGTAGAAAAGGTACCCAATAATTAAAAAGAAAAATAAACAAACAAATAACGGAACTGGCTATGGCTGTAGAATATTTGAGACTCTGTAGCAGCAACTTAACATTATCCATATTACTGGGATTCATTATAATTGTCAAGGGGAAGTGACTGTGGAACGGGCCCATGGAACTTCAGCACAATACCTTCATAACATAAAAAAGGGGGAGATACACCCCTGTACACAACAAATTTATTTAAATCATATCCTTTTTATTTTATATTTTAAAGTTTTTATTTTTAATTTGGATGCCATAAAACTTTCTGCTGAGTTTCTATGGCACTGTAAAACTAGGCATACTTATGCATAGGAGAAAGTTAAGGATCCACTGTCTGGCATAAGGCATGATTCCCTTCAGGTATTAAATATACGGAATAGGGGATGTTTTTGATTTTTCTTCAGGATGTTGAAGGAGCATGGTGGTCAACAGAGTGATGAGTTAGATATGCTGAGGCTAGGAGAAAGAATGATGCTGATCTTTGAGCTTACTGAGTACCCTGACAATGGTGACTGGGAAGCTATATTGGACAAAGTTAAGATATTTACTTTTGTTAATCATTTAGCAAATAGTGTTACTAGAGTGTTGAATATACCAGAGGATTTAGACAGGCATTTGGAAAAATGGAATGATGCTGTTTATAGTATTCAAATTACAAGAAGGAAGTTCAGAATTTAAGGGTAAATAGCCATCTTGAGTGTCATGCCAAATATTATTGGATTCATATTAGTTCTGTAGTTTACAGTGCTCCTCATTATAACTAGGAAGAAATTTTATGACACTTGTAGTGTATTTGGGATAATTCTAATGTCTCTCAGGATGTTTTAAGGATACATAGGAAGCTTAACAATTTCAAGAATGTTACTCTGCTGAGTGTTGATGAAGTAGGTACTGCAGATAAAATGACCCATGGCCTGAGGTCAGTATTTGTATTTTGATCAAGCTTCAAAAAAAGCATATATAGCTTGATCATGCTAGCCCTTTTTGTCTTGGGAATACTTTTATTCTGTCCATTGTGTTAAAGCTTTTAGTCAACAACATCAACATGTTGTCATCCAAGTACATGGCTTGAACCTGAAAATGGACCCCCAGACAGAGTTATTAAATTAGCAGGCTGGCAAGCCAATATCGGGTAAGATTCTGCACAGAGTCTTACCAACCTAAGTATGAAGTGCATTGCTTTTGATAATGCATATTTTATAAAGAGTAAGGAAGGCATTCTTGTAAGAATAACTTAAGACAGGCTCAGTCTTGTTAATGAAGTAAAAAATGGGGAGAGGCCTAGAACCTTTGGGGCTGCTTGGCAAGAATCTGACCTTTGTCAAGGGCAAGGAAATGGGCTGTATGGCAGGAATATGACATTAGGCTGGAACAAAGAAGTAATTTCAGGCAGGAATCTAAATATTAGGCTAGAACTTGGAAGTAGTGTTCACACACGAAAATGACCTTGTGCTAGGACAGGAAAGTAGGCTCAGATACTTTGGTCATCCCGTCTTGATTGTTTCTTGACTATTTGCATTTATGCTATTGCTAGTTCCTCAAGCCAGAACTGACCTTAATACCTGTATGTTATAAAAATGGTATAATAACTAGGAAGTAGGCTTCAGACATGAAAATGACATTGCACCAGGACAAGTAAGTAGGCTCAGATACATTGGTCATCCTGTCTTGCTTGTTCCTTGACTATTTTCATTTATGATATTGCTGGTTCCTCAAACTAGAACTGACCTTAATACCTGTATGTTATTAAAATGGTATAAAAACAAAAAGGAGGAGACTGGACGGGATAGGTTGTTTCTAGAGAATGAAAATTGGGAAAAGGGATGATATCTGTACTGTAAATAAATAAAATATCCAATAAAAATGTAAAAAAGAACAAAATCAACAACAAATTGAGCAATGCTGTGCTATAGAACCCAGCTACCCTACTATAGCAAGCCCTGGATATCTTAACTCAGCTGAAGCACAAACCAAATGATATTAAATGCCATCTTCTAAGGATGATGAAGGGCTTCAAAGAAGCAATTTAAAAAAATGTCTTAAAGAAATGCTAAAAATCAATCAAACGTGAAGAAAATGAATAAAACTGCTCAACGTTTGAAAATGTATTTAGACTCAATAAAGATAACAAAAACTGAAGGAATCCTGGAGGTGTGAAACCTAGGTAAGGGAATAGAAACTGCAGATGGAAACAACATCAACAAAATAAAAGAAATAGATGGAGAATCTACAATGTATAAGATACAGTAAAGGAAACTGAAACATTGATTAAGGAAAATGTGAAATATGAAATGTTTCTGGCATAAAACACTTAGGATATCTGGGACACTATGAAAAGACCAAACATAACAATAAGAAGAATAAGATAAGGTTCAAAGGTGCAGAAAATTTTTCCACAAAAATCATAGCACGAACTTTCCTAACTTAAAGAAGATGACTATAAATGTAGAAGAAGCTTCCAGAACACAAAAGAGATTAATCCTAAAGAGAAAATTCTCCTGCCTTTTAATAACCAAACCAGTAACTGTACAGAACAATGAAAGGATACTAAAAGCTGCAAGGGAGAAGAAGGACAAGGGGGAAATAACACATAAAGGCAGACAGCCTTGTTCACCATGACCTTTGTGGGGACAGAATGATGTGTTTCCTCCAAATGGGACATGGCCAGTAGGCATGTGCCTACACAAGTGTTAGTGGCTGCTGTGTGCATGAGGCCTATTTGTATAATACTGAACGCATTTTCATGATCCTCAGAGGAATGTTCTCTCTGTTTACTCTAATGACTCCATGAAAATGAGAGACATTATGAGTCTGGGATGTAACAGTGTGGGTAATTTCTCAGCAAAATGGTAAACGCTTAGACCTTCAGGACAGCAACATTTAATTTTTTTATTATTTCATTTTTTGAGTGTTTTGTTCCCCCTTCTAAGAAGGACTGAAGAATCCACACTTTAGCCTTCCTTTTTCTTGTGCTTTATATGAGCTGTGAATTGGATCTAGGGTAGTACAAACTTTTAAGATAATATCCACTTATGAGTGAGAATATAAGCATATGTGTTATTTTGTTACTGGATTGCCTCACACAGCATAATATGTTCTAATTCCCCCCATTTGCCCAAGAATTTCATGAAATCATTGTTTTTATTAGCTGAGTATAGCTGGGTCCTCAGGTAATACTATGTCCAATGTTCTGAGGAACTGCAAGACTGATTCCCAGAGTGGCTTGCAATACTACCAGCAATGAAAGAGTGTTCCTCTTCCTCTACATCCTTACCAGCATCTGCTGTCCCTTCAGTTTTTTTCATGTTAGCCATTCTGATTGGTGTGAGTAGGAATCCCAGGGGTTTTGTTCATTTCCAATTCCCTGTTGAACATTTCTTTAGGTTCTCCTCTGCTGTTCAAGTTTCCTGAGTAGGGGATCCGTTGTTTAGCTCTGTATGCCATTTTTAATACGATTATTTAGTTCCCTGGAGTCTAACTTCTTGTGTTCGTTTTATGCATTGGATATCGGCCCTCTATCTCATGTAAGTTTGGTAATCATCTTTTTTCAACCTGTTGGTTACTGTTTTGTCCTATCGACAGTGTCCTTTGCCTTATATGAGCTTTGCAATGTTATGAGGTCCCATTTGTTGATTCTTGATCTTAGAGCATAAGCTATTGGTGTTCTGTTCATTATACTTTTCCCTGTGCCCATGTGTTCCAGCCTCTTCCCCACTTTCTCTTCTACTAGTTTCCATGTTTCTGGTTGTATGTGGAGGTCCTCGATCAACTTAAACTTAAGCTTTGTACAAAGAGGTAAGAATGGACCAATTTGTGTTCTCCTTCATGCTGACTGCCAGTTGAACCAGCAACATTTGTTGTAAATGCTGTCTTTTTACCACCGGATGGCTTTAGCTCTTTAGTCAAAGATCAAGTAACCATAGGTGTGTGAGTTCATTTCTGGGTCTTCAGTTCTACTCCACTGATCTTCCTGTCTGCCTCTGTACCAATGCCATGCAGTTTTTAGCACTATTGCTTTGTAATACAGCTTGAGGTCAGGGATGGTGATTCCCCCAGAAGTTCTTTTATTGTTGAGAATAGTGTTCACTATCCTGGGTTTGAGAGTTCATCTTGGTAGATATTTCCTTTGACAAGTAGGAGGGGTCCTTCATTATCTGTTTTGAAAATGTTTTATTGAAAGTCCACTTTATTCAGTGTTAGAATGGGAACTCCAGCTTATTTCTTTGGACGACTTGCTTGAAAACTTTTTTTCCAGTCTTTTACTTTGAGGTAGTGTCTGTCTGTCACTGAGGTGTGTTTCCCATATGCAGCAAAATTCTGTGTCCTGTTTATGTATCCAGTTTGTTAGTCTATGTCTTTGTATAGGAGAATTGAGTCCATGGATGTTAAGAGATATTAAGGAAAAATGATTGTTGCTTCCTGTTATTTTTGTTATTAGAGGTGGAATTATATTTGTGTGGTTATCTTCTTTGGGGTTTGTTGGAAGATTAATTTCTTGCTTTCCTAGGTTGTAGTTTCCTTCCTTGTGTTGGAGTTTTCCAAATATTATCCTTTGAAGGGCTGGATTTGTGGAAAGATATTGTGTAAACATGGTTTTCTCATGGACTGTCTTGGTTTCTCCATCTATAGTGATTGAGAGTTTTGCTGGGTAGAGTAGTCTGGGCTGGCATTTGTGTTCTCTTAGGGTCTGTATGATATCAGTCCTGGATCTTCTGGCTTTTATAGTCTCTGGTGAGAAGTGTGGTGTAATTGTTATAGATCTGCATACATATATACATGTACCCATTTTGTAGATAGAGATAACTCCTAGGAATAGGCATCTAAATCTTAATTTTTCTCTCACAGCTTAGATATCACAGCAACACATTTCCAGCAGTATAAAATTGCAATGTGATCACATTCTAATTTTTCTAGTAAGCAGCTATAAAAAAACAGTATGTTCCCCAATACCTTTACACAATAAAATTTACATAGTATTGCTAATGAAAACAAATTAGTTTCAAGAGTTCACATGCATTTTAACAAAATCAACTTTGTGTAGATTAACATAGGGTAAGCAAGCAAGGTAATTTTCTCAGCCCCTTTTTCTTCCTGGCAGTCAGAAATTTGTGGTTACAAAGAAAGGATTATTTCATTCTTTATCTTAAAATGTAACCTTAAAAGAATCACTAAACCTTTTATTTAAAAAATCAGTCACTTCTACTTTAAGTCCTCAGGGTGCACACATATTCATATAAAATTTTTTATTAAGTCATATCAGGAAGTAGAGGGCAAATATAGGTACAAGAAATTCATCATTTTGATCACCAGTCCAGTCTCAGCACCAGCAGAAGAGTCACATCAGCCAATGCTATTTAAGCTGCCATGGATCTCATTCCCTGACATTAAGAAAGCCCTTTAGCTCAATTATAAAGAGTGTGGCTTTCTGAACTTTAGTTTTGTTTCCTAAAATTCTCTACCTCAAAGGCACTAGCAAAAACATCTTAACCTAACTTCACTAATAATCTATTTTTCCAAATAGACTAAGGTTGGTGATCATTGCTAACAATCTATAATGTTTCTAAGGGTATTGATTAAATCATTAATCTGCTTCATCAGCAGTGGTTGTAAAACTTCAGGCACTATTGTTGTGAGTGCCAGTGGTCGTGATCACAGAGGACATAGAAGTCCCTTTGGAGTTTTCACACAATTCCTATATTAAGAGGGCAACAAGCAGAATAAAACTTCACTACAGCACAAAATCTTCAGGAAACTTAGTCCTCAGGGCTTTGCCTCTCCATGGCACACCCATCATGATTGTGCAAATCAGTAGTCCATGTTCCATGAGTTCTACAGGTGTTTTGATGTTCCTCTCACATCAGCCTTGCCATGATATTAACAGAAAACTATTACATTTGAATCTTATCTATACAGTTACTCACATTCTTTTCTCTACTGTGATCATTCACACCAATTCCCACAGGATAACTCCTTTGTAAGTTACAGGATGCTGGCACTGGCAGGCATTTATACTCACTGCACTCTTCATACTAGCATGCAGATCACAGAGCCATGGCAGGAGATTCTCAGTCATTAGTCAGCCTGTGTCTGAGTAATGAGACTGTGATTCTGTGACCTCATCTCCACTTAGACCTACAATTATCATTTTATCTGCAGGAGCCATGTGCCATGACTATCCATGACACTTTTGTCAAAAAATTTTTTTTACCAAGGTTAATTAAGGGAAATTAAATTTTTTTTTACATTGTGTCTGGAGTGAATGGTGGAAAGACTGGAGACATTTCCTTGCCTATCCTTGTTCTCTGGAAGCAGACATAATTGTACAGGGAAGGAATTGAAAACACTGAAGTCTGACATGGGGAGGACAGAGAGTGAGCTATGTGTCTTATTGAATTTCTGAATTTTCTCAATGTGAATATTTCCAGAATCTGGCTATCTGTACATAGTCTCTGTAATTTGACCCTATTTATAGATCCCATGAGATTAATGAATGAGACAAAATAGATTGCCTTTGTGGGTCTTTCCCACCTTGCCACATCACTCACGTTTTTGCAGGACAGAATCACTCATTCTGAAACTCTCCAAAGATGTAGAAGCACAGCAATCATCTACTTTACATATTTATTCAGAAGAACTCTAACTTGTGAGCTTACCTGTATACTAGTTACTGTCCAGACAAAGGCCTAGTAAAAATCAATCAATGTAAGACTTGCCATCGATCTTGATTTCCTTTCACAATTGGATGTTAAGTTCTTATTGGTGTAGACAGGACATACTTTGACTGTAGGGAACAAAAATATTAATATTTAACTGATAAAGACAATATCACCATTGGATAGATTTCCCCTTGGTCCAAAGGGTTGTCTAGGGTGCTTATGAAGACAATATATTAATGGCTGTATCTAGCACTGGACACTTAAGTCTACATGATTGACCTTGAGATAAATGTTCTCACTGGTAAAATATTGGAAAGATACATTAAATGGTAATCTACTGTTTTCTTGATTGGAATACTACTCCACAGTATAGACTTCATGAGAGAGGTTGCAAAAAAAACCCCTCCATGTTTAGTCAAATGTGGAACATACTAATGATTTTTCCCTAAATATTCATGTTTATAATTATAATTTGCACTTCTCCCCAACTCAATCAAGAGAAAATATTGCTTGTTAAAGTGGTAGAACAGACACCTGTTACTGCTCAGGTATTGGTGGAGTATTTGCATCACTATTCCTCTACAAATCTCAGAGAACACTGTTAAGAGAGTGTGGAAAGATTGTAAAAGTTATAGGATAGAGGTGATACTGTGAATATTTTCTTTGTGACAGTGATTTCAATAGTGGCTGAAGATTGCACTTCCAGTGAGAATGTATGATTTCTTCTTTTTCTTACAATCCTGCTAAAATGACCTATCAATTGTTTTCCTGAGCCTGGAAATCGTATGTTGTGTACGATGAAGTATAATATTTGTTTTAATTTTAATTTCGATGATGACTAATGATGTTGAACCTTTCTTTATGTGTCTGACAGCCATCTGCTTTTCATCTTTTGAGAAGTCTTTGCTTAGTTCTATACCCTACTTTTAATTGAGTTATTTGTATTTTAATGTTACAATTTTTTAGTTCTTCATATATATTAGATTCTCATCCTCTAGTGGTTATGTCTATTCTTGAGAGTCAGGTGATAAGAATGGATTCAGAAAAAAAGAAACCCTAAGGTATCCTGTTTTCTAATTAAATCTGTAAATCTGTTCTTTTAGTCAGAGAAATAAGACATAAATGTTGAGATTTAATGATAACTGATTATTGATTCCTGTTTTTTTAAATTTGGTATGTGATTTTATCCCCTTTTGCTATACTGTTCCATATTTATTTATTTATTTATTTATTTATTTATTTATTTATTTATTGTGTCTTCTTGAGT
>NW_021605320.1:6456-6670 GCF_004785775.1 Grammomys surdaster | reverse complement strand
TTATTAACCTTAAAATTTTTGAATGCTAATGAACAAAGCACCACAGCAGCTGAGAGACATTGGATGGTGGAAAACACTACTTAACTAAATCAACCTGTTTATATTAAGGATAGTCTGACATCAGAATGGAAAGTGGGAAATGTGTTATGCTGGGGGAGAGGTTATGCCTATGTTTCCACAGGAAAAGAAAAGCTGTGGGTTCCTTCCAAATTGA
>NW_021605320.1:0-6356 GCF_004785775.1 Grammomys surdaster | reverse complement strand
AGACAGATTACATAGTGCTTTATTAACCTTAAAATTTTTGAATGCTAATGAACAAAGCACCACAGCTGCTGAGAGACATTGGATGGTGGAAAACACTACTTAACTAAATCGACCTGTTTATATTAAAGATAGTCTGACATCAGAATGGAAAGTGGGAAATGTGTTATGCTGGGGGAGAGGTTATGCCTATGTTTCCACAGGAAAAGAAAAGCTGTGGGTTCCTTCCAAATTGAGAAAAATCAGATATGACAAAGGGAGACCTCCTGAAGACCTTGGTGACACAGAAGAAGAAAAGGGAGACTAACACAACCAACTAAATTGGTAGTGTATATATGATGATTCTTATGTCCCTTATATGGAGACAGCTCTGGAACCGGCTGGGACTAGAATGTCTATACAAAGCCAAGAACATTTATTGGGTACTAATTTCTAGTGACTTGGTGATAAATGCCATCCTTTATGAGGGCATGTATACAAAGTTAGATTACAGTTTGGTTAAGTGATCAAACTAACCTGAAAACAGGCAGTCGTCTTTCTTTATTTATCTTCATTGACAAAGCTGTGTACCCTGCATGCTCCATGTGAATGTCCTTACAGAACTACCAGCTGCTTTTAAGTTTTATATATTGCAAGATGAAAGAAGAGAAAGACAGCCCTAAAAAGATTCATACTCGGGGATGCTGAGACTCCAGGACCTACTATTCCAGCTTCTTGCTTGATTCTACTGCAGCTATGTCAAAGCTGCTTCTTTTTTTTTGTCTTTCTTTCTTTTTCTTTTTTGAGACAGGGTTTCTCTGTATAGCCCTGGCTGTCCTGGAACTCACTCTGTAGACTAGGCTGGCCTCGAACTCAGAGATCTGCCTGCCTCTGCCTCCCAAGTGCTGGGATAAAAGGCGTGCACAACCACCACCCGGCGAAGCTGCTTCTTTAAAGTCTTGCTTCCAGAACTTTTCCAGAACAGCTAGCTTGCCTGTCACCATAACAATGTTAGCTAAGCAATGAACTTTCTCAGCACATAGTGACTGCAAGGCAAATGATGCCTGCTAGCTCTCCTTTGACTAAGCCAATTTTCCTATTTCCCTTTGGTCCCCCAAATGGGAATTCTTCACCCCAATTCAGCTGAAAGCAGACAAAATGAGATCATCATCCCAGTTCCTTATGTTGAGGTGGATGGTTCTGGTTATTTTAGAAATTATACATATATTGTCATTTAAAGGATACTTTACAAATGTAGCTTTGAACAGGAAAGTAACTAGAGAGCTTAAACTCAGGGATTTCTACCTTTCCTGTCCTCCTCTCTATCCTTCCTTCTTAGGTAAAAGGGAGGGAGGAAAGAAAGGGGGGATATAGTAGTATCATAGAAATCATAGAAATAGACAAATAGGGATAGGTTAGCAAATTTACTCTTAAGTGAAACATTACATAGGTATATCTTACATTGATAGAAATCTCTATAATTGATACAAAGTTGAAGCTATAATCTATTATGTTGGTATAGAATTTATTTTGTACAGATTTAAGGTTTTCACTGGTATGAGGTTTTTTTTATTGATATAAAAGTGGGATTAATATTGTTACTCTCATACAGGCAATGTGCCTATATAACAAATTTAGAAATACAAGGCTTAGATCCAGTCCTTTTTTAACTTTTTAAAAACTGATTTGAGCAGGGCAGTGGTGGCACATGCCATTAATGCCAGCACTTGGGAGGCAGAGGCAGGCAGATTTCTGACTCTACAGAGTGAGTTCCAGGACAGCCAGGGCTATACAGAAAAACCCTGTCTCGAAAAACCTTTAAAAAAAGAAACTGATTTGAGATGGTTAGTCATTTTGAGATGTGAGTTAAGGGCCTATAGCCATTGCATAGCTCTGAGTTTATTGTTAGGGTTTTTTCTAGATTTTAATTAGAAATAGCTGAGAGGAGTTAATGGCCAACAGTCCAGATTGCTTTATATAGATAGTTGGTTTTCAAAAATGTCAGATCCATGGAAGTGATGTTACTAACATTTCTGTATTAATGTTCATTTTGATTAGAGACCTGTCTGGTCCTGATAGCTTCCCTGTCTTGGATTCTAAGAAGAAATTGAGCATTTTTGGAGTTACTCCAGTTGTGGTGAGACAGCCACTAGGCAAGAACTGTCTCATTTCTTTTTTTTGGGGGGGGTGAGGGGGTTCGAGATAGGGTTTCTCTGTGTAGCCTTGGCTGTCCTGGAACTCACTCTGTAGACCAGGCTAGCCTCAATTCTCGAACTCAGAAATCTGCCTGCCTCTGCCTCCCAAGTGCTGGGATTAAAGGCCTGAGCCACCACCACCACTACCCGGCTCGCCTCATTTCATCTACAGAAAAAGAACTGTCCAGAAAATGGACACACTTGTGGAATGGTCGACTGATTCTATCTGCCAAGACAGAGTAATCAGCCCTTAAAAATTCTTCATTACTATGTCTGTCATATGATTCTGGGCCAGAAGGCTGAAGACCAGATGCTCCAATGTTTTGAAGTAAGAGACTGTCCAGGTGTTCAGCGGTCTAGATAAAACTGGCTAAGTTTTGGAAGCCATGCTTTGTGCTTCCCATATCTTCAGTTAATTCAGTCATTCTGGATTTCTGATGGGGTTGAAGACTTATAGTCTCACAGCCAACACAGGCTATTTACTTTGAGAGATTGGTTTTCAGATGGCATTCATTCTAAAGACAGGACATTGGCCAGGTTCAGAACTAAGTCTTTTAGTTAAGAGAGATGGCAGAGGTTCTATTTAGTTAACAAAAATGATGGACTGGGTATTAGGTCTATCATGCACTTTAACAATTACAACCTGGTAATATAGTTTATGTTCAATTTATATCTGAGAGAAAAGAGTCTTTTAATTGGACAAAAAAGGGGAAGTGTTTTGGATAGCCCCAGCCTGGTATTTTGATGCTAGTTCCACTTTCCTGGAAGGGGCTGCAGAGTAGGACTGGATCTGTACACTGGTGACTTCTTGGAACCTTCTGTCCAATTAAATCCCAAGTTATAAGGGATCTCATAGCTGGAATACTGTGGTGTAATGGTAAATCTGCCCAATCTAGGCATGCAGTTTATATCCATAATTATTGAGTTATGTTTTCCTTGACTGGTCTTATTTGTGTCGGAGATTTATCGCAACACTGGGATATTCACATGCTTCTAGGAGAAGGTCAGTATGAAGGTAATGCTAATCAGGTTGAGCTACCTACAGGAGTATATACACAGATTGCAATGGCTGCCCGCCATGCTTGGAATCAATTACCTACTAAAGAGGATCTTAGTGGGAATTTATTTGATATTAAACAAGGCCCTGGTGAACCACTTCAGGAATCTGTGGACAGGCTGCTGAAAACAGCTGGTAGAATTTTTGGAGATCCTGAAGTAAGACTTCCTTTTGTTACACAATTGGCTTATGAGAATGCTAATGCAGCCTGCTGCAAAGCTATCTGACCATACAAAGCAGAGACATAGATGGATACATTTGTCTTTTTGCTGAAATTGGGCCCTCATACAATCAGGGTCTGGCCGTGGCTGCTGCCTTACAAGGGACCACTGTGCAAGCAATGCTTTCACAGAACCATGAAGATAAAAGATGTTTTAAATGTGGAGATATAGCTCATTTTTAAAAATGACTGTCCCAGGAACAAAGGCACGAGCAACAATCAGGTCACCAAGGTCACTTGCTAGAAATTTGTCCATGGTGTGAGAAGGATAATCTTTGGGCCAGGCCTCAGGATATAAGCCGAGATTAAGAACATTCAGGTTTGAATTCAGACTCTGAGCAGACTGGGTGCAGCAGAAGCTTGTGTGACAGACATTCCTTTTGTCTTGATCATCATGACCAGGCCCTAGAAGGGTGTTTTCTGGAATTTGTTTATTGCCTTGCTTGTTCCTTGAGACGGAGGCCTCAGCTTCAGACACAAAAGACATTCACAACAAACAGATTATGGGCCAGGAGTTAGAGATGATGATTATGCTGGAGGAATTAAAATTGTGCCTGCTTCCCTGCATGGCATTATAGCTGTGCCTGCTAACAAAAGAATTGCTCTAGAGTAAGAGAGGACAAGATTGGCCTTCAACTTGGCCTTTACCTGATACTCTAACTCGGCTAAAAGGAATTGGTTATTCAATTAATCCAAAACAAAGTTCAAACTTAAGATTTATGAAACTAATGGGGCACTACAGCCTGACTTGCCTACTCCAGCTTCCATTCCAGTAAATGCATATAAAATTATTATAGATTTAGAAGATTGTTTTCATACCATTCCTTTACATTCTGGTAAAGGTGAGAGATTTATACTGAGTGAATTCGCTTGTAATTTTTGAGAATTCATGAAGCGATATAATTAGAAAGGTTTGTCCCAAGGAATGATTAACAGCCTTAGATTACATAAAAAATTTGTTGTTGCTTTACTACAAAAAGTTAAGCGTTTGAATCTCTCAGTGTATATTATTCATTGTATATTTTATTGGCTGATCTCTCTGAAGGAGTTTTTCTATAAGCCTTTGCTCTCTTATAATGAGCTTTAAAATTTTGGAGTGCTTGTTGCTCCAGAAAAGATTCAAAGGCAATATCTTTTCAATATTTAGGACCTCAGTTATGTCTTAAGCAGATTGTAGCACAGAAAATTCCAATAAGAATACATAGTTGAGGATGGAGAGATGGCTGAGCCTTTAAAGGCTAGACTCACAAGTAAAAATATTAGAGTTCAATCCCCAGGTGGCTCACAAATGTCTATAATGGGATCTAGTGCCCTCTTCTGGCCTGCAGGTGTACATGCAAAAAAATGGTTTACTTTCAATGATTTTTCAAAAGTTGTTAGGAGAAAAAATCCCCAAATAAGGGCACCAGCGATGCAGCAAATGGCTATTCCCATTCTCATTTTCACACTCCTAGTTAGTAACTCGGTCGGCCATCTCAGGCCCTTTGACCCTTGTCCTTCTGCTGATTATTTGTTTCTTGCTCATTAATGCCTTAACTAGATAATAATTCCTGCCTGGGTACCACTAAGCTGATGGTAATTAGATCCCAATGTAAACAAACAGGTACCCATCACTGAGTCAGGGTTCGACTCAGGATAAAACTCAAGGAGAGAATGTGAGAGACAAAGTTATATTTTAGGTTTTAATTACAGTGCCTAAGAGACTCACTACACAAAAATGCCTCTACTGTGGGCCACATTCCTGAAAGGCTGGAGGCTGCTGTCTATGGGAGATAGCAAAGCCACATATTTTGCTCCCCCAAACAACTTTGTTTGACACACCACACTGGAAGTGCTTGATCACATGTAGTGGGGAGATACATCAACAGGAAATATGTTTTCCCTGATTGGACCTGAAGGGAAATACAATTGCTGTATGGGTTTGCCTTTTTAAGGCTAAATGTGACTTACCACCATTTTCTGGAAACCCAGTCACGGACCTGGCCAGAGTCCATCATCCTGAGCAGTATGTAATTAAAGCTTGCTTCAAATGTGTCTCAGAATTGTGATAGTGGCCTTATTCTTGCTCCTGGGATTAACGCCAGCTTTTTGAGTGCTGAGGGTTGTTATAAGGAAGTGCCATCATGGCCATCCCAAAATGTCCTAGAAACTTAACCACAGGAAGTTAGAGGGATGGATGACAGATGGCCTTTTGCAGTTGATCTGTGTACATTGGGAGTCCTGCTGAGTTCCGGTTGCTTTGGCAAAGACTCACACCTGAGGCAGGACAAGGTATTCTGGTTGCCTGGACCCTTTGGTTTCACCCGAGCCTTGTGCCACAGAAATTGGAACAGACCCTAGGGAAGCGGGGGAAAGAATGAAGGGACAAGAGACACAAGAACAGAAAGTAAGTCTGGGGTTCTGATCAAGTTCTGACACTTTAATTTCGGGTGCAGGTTATAAAGACACAGCAAAACAGGAAATTTGGGTGAGGGTCATTGCTTAGGGCTATCCTACTATTGAGTGCTTATTGCCCCAGATCATCCCACTGTCATATGCTTATTGCCCTAGATAATTCCACTGTTGTAACCAGCTCCCAGGGAATGCCAGATGGTTTTTAAGTTCCTGGGACCTGAGAGTAGGTTTCCCAGAACAGCAGGTAATTTCCTGGCATCTGCTCCCTTTTAACAATTTTAAATGAGGCTGGCAGGCGAAAGTGGACATTAAGAAATCTCATTGGCAGATGAGTGGGCATTGACCAGCACTGGAAAAGTATTGACCTGATCCTCCCAGTATCATTTGTAATGGTGTCTTTTTGGGGAGGAGAGGGTTATTTATCTCATGAGCCATGTACAATATCTAGGGTCCTAGCCGGCTCCTTTGAGACACAAGAAATCAACACCAACCTCTATGCTATCAGGTTTGCTTT